>NW_024715560.1:0-11521 GCF_018991925.1 Homarus americanus
TGTTTGTTGAGTGGTGTCAGAGTTTTGTGTTATATTTTTATAGTAAAGAGATGTCAATCTCAAATGGTTGTTTGTTATTCCTCAGAAAACCATGGTCCTTGTCTTTCCTTTTATAAGATCCTGATTAGACTGGTAAGAGGTTTCTTTCCCTAAGTCCCAGGCCTTTACAAGTGGTGACCATGTCAGGATTGTCTCTGAACTTGGTTTCTGTGGGCTTACATTCGTTCCGGTGTTTGTTGTAAGTCGCCGTGTGCGCGCCGCTTACTGTCTGTGGCCCGGAAGTAAGTGTTGTTCAGTGCTTATCCCTTCCTTTTGTTGTGCTAATTTTATTGCTCTCCCTTGTACTTGGGGAAGTTAATTAGTGTTGGTTCGGGTGCACTGTGCACTGTGGATGCTGTCATAGCATTTTGTTGTTGTTTCAACTGGTGCGGTTTCTTTTCCCTGAGGTGATTCAACTGGGCTGGGTGAGAAACAGGGTTTCCTCCAGTCGGATCAAATCATTTATTGGTTTAATTGAGCCACTAGGTAAGTTACCTATGGCTATTTGTGGGGTAAGTGGTCTGCAAAATGGCAGATGAAATCTAATGTGGACAAAATGTAAAATGCTTACTCAGAGATGTAAGCAGAGAATCCAGATACGGGTCCGTTAATGTTATGAAAATCACAACTGTGAAAAGAATTTGGGGAAAGCTGGCGGAATCTTGGCGGAAAACAGTGGCATTTGCTCGAAACCATTCGCTTGATAATTTTAAGTTTATACAAAAATTATTAGTTTACAACAGGTCTTCTCAAACTTCTGTCTGCCTTGTGAGACCCTCCTTGGATTACGCAGTTCAATCCTGGTCACACTGTGCTACAGAATGGATATAGAATCCCAAGAAAGAATTCATATATAGGCGCGAAATAGTGTAGTGGACAAGTGGAATAAGTTAACAAACATCATCATACGCTAGATAGCTTCAAACATAGGCTGGATGGATATATGTGCGATAGAGGTTTGGTGTAAATGGGACTGCAAAGTATGGGGCAATAGGCCCGCTGCAGTTTCCTCCATTTTTATGTTCTTATGCAACCACCCTAACAGTAATTCAACCCAATTTAACCTAACCCTACCCCCCAAGTAGGGTTATGGTTTTCAATCATCTTGTGAAACGAACTGAGGGTCTATTTGTCATACCTGTTGATCTATTATATATTTAATCTGTTATATGCACTCATCTACCATATACAGCGGTATATTATACACTGGTCTCCTATAACCACTGATCTATTACATACATTTGTCTATTATACACTACCTTCTTATGTACTGTATACTTGTCTTTTATATCTATGATTGCACTTAACATTCTTCCTACCTCATAAATGAAGTACATTGTAACAGATAAATATCTACAGTATATAACAGCAGTCATGTGAGTATATGATATATCTACAGTTCATGGGCAAGAATTATAAAGTGATGCTTATAACTTTATTGTAGTGTTAGAGAGGATTATGGTAGTAGTAAATGTTACCTCATCTTATGGGACATGAGATGCAGTAGGAAGGGAAGGACAGGGGGAGAGGGAGGAGAGAGACATGAGGATTGTATTTTGAAGTGTCAGCGACAATTCCATCAGCTGCTCGATAAGAGAATGAGATGTGGTGGCCAGATGTGGGTTTTTGCTATAGGATGACAGTTTGTGTGAGGACAGTGTAGAGACAAGGCATATGAGGGCAGTGTGTGAGATGCAGTGAGCACACAAGGTAGTCTGGTTACATGTCTGGAGATAACTTTTAACCAATATCATGCAGCTGTGCGTCAGTGACCCAGCTACAGAGTTTAGTGTATGTTTTCGCTGCTGGCTTCAACGACAGTGCTGGCGTCAGTGCTGGCTTTTGCTGCCTTACCCGAACAAACTTTACATCTTTCAGCCTGGGACCACGTGTCCCCTCCCCCCAGGGGGCCTGTAACCTCGCCAGATGTGATGGCTAAGGGGGGGGGGCGGTGTTTACCGCCGGGAGTGTTATCGCCACTGGCGTCAGTGCTGGCATCAAGTGCTGACGTTTGCTGCCCTATCCAAACAAACATTAGAGGGGGGGCGTGTTTACAGATAAGAGGTCCTGATTCTGCGAAGTGTATGGTTCTTTACTTTTTTTTTTTTTTTGTGTTCCGCAATGTGGTGGGCACGGCATTATAGTGCCGGGGAAGCTGTAATAAGTTCATGTGCCTTTATCTCCTCTCATGAGTTAAGGGCGTAGAAATTGTCTTTAGACTTTAGGCAGCGGGGTTAAACCTGGGTCCAGGCGCTCATTGATGAAAGTGCAAAGATCGCGATTGATAAATTGTTTTGAGTCACCAAGTCCGCCGGAGATGGTGACCTTTGGGCCAAATCCCTCCTCTCCTG
This sequence comes from Homarus americanus, assembly GCF_018991925.1. Taxonomy (NCBI): domain Eukaryota; kingdom Metazoa; phylum Arthropoda; class Malacostraca; order Decapoda; family Nephropidae; genus Homarus; species Homarus americanus. The sequence goes on from NW_024715560.1 coordinate 2,391, forward strand.
CCTTCGGTTGATTGAACTGTACAGTACCCTCTGTTAGGGTGGGGCCAGTCAGTAAACCATCGTTGGGGTCACCAACATATGATGATTTGATCTTGCCGACACTTCCCAAGCATCGGCAAGATGCCGCAAGATCAAAGGTAGCGAAGAGGCTCGCAAAAGAATTTTTCATCATCGTCACAAAAATCTAACCGTCTCAGTCAATTTTAAGCAGAGCACTATCCCACAAGGAAAGGATGGAAATGTTCTCATATAAGACAGCTTTTCTCATTACTCAGCAAAAACGTCCTTTCACGGAGGGTGAGGCAATCCTAAAGCCAACTTTAAGGAACTTTTGCGAAGTATTTGAGGGTGAACCATTTGCAAAAAAGATAACTGAAGCTGTTGAAGATGCTACTCTGAGTAATAACACAATGACAAGACGCCTCCAGTGTCTTACAGCAGACCTGAAAGAGCAAATTTTGGAAGACTTCAGAAATTCCCCATGGACAGCCCTGGCAGTGGACGAGTCAACTGATATTACATCAGAGCCGCAGCTTCTGATCTTCGGATGATTTCTTAAGGAATCCTCAGTAGCTGAGGAACTGCTTGCTTGTATTTCATTTGAAACTACAACACGAGGCGAGGATATTTTCAGTGCTATAGATAAGTTCTTCACTGAAAACAACTTGGAATGGAGTAAGGTAACTGAATGCAGCATGGATGGTGCCCCATCAATGATGGGCAAGAACAATGGATTGCCTGGAATTTTACCAAGAAAACATCCTCACATTAAAACAAACCACTGCATCATCCATCGCCAGAGTCTGGCATCAAAAGACATGTCTCAGAGCTTCTCTGATGTGATGCAGGTAGTCATTGCAACTGTTAATTACGTGAAGGCTAAGGACCTGAATTCCCTCATGTTCAAGCAGTTGTGCATTGCTGAAAATTGTAATCACCACACTCTGCTGATGCATACTGCTGTCAGGTGGCTGTCACGGGGAAAAACCTTGGAAAGGGTTTTCCTCCTTCGCAGTGAACTGGCATCCTTCCTGCAAGATCGGGGTCATAAGAATGCGAATTGTTTTCGTGATCCCCACTTTCTTGCTCGCCTTGCAATTCTGACGGATGTTTTTGAGAACGTTAATAAGCTCAACACTGAACTTCAATGTGCAGTAAAAGCTATTGTCAGCAAGCTGACGATACTACGAGAACAAGCTGAAGCCGACAGTTTCTCTCATTTTCACCACTACTTGGAATTTACAGCTACGATGGATGTGGATTTTGACGAAACACTGGATCTCATGGAAGAGAAAAAGGATCTCCTGGAATATTTGCAAAATCTGACTGTGAATTTCAGTGACAGATTCCCAGAGTTGCCGAATGAGTCTTTTGATTTTGTTCAATTTCCATTCAAAACAGATGCAAATCAGTGTGGTTTTCTTGCACTTAAGATGGCAGAATTGCAAGCTGACAACGAGGCTAGGGTGAGCTTTGATGTGTATAATGACAGGAAAGTTTTGGATTAATTTAGGAAAGAAACATTCAGTTGTAAGAAATCGAGCTATCCAGGTTCTGGTACAATTTGGAACCACTTATGTTTGTGAAGCAGCATTCTCGTCAATGGTGTTCATTAAAAATGATTATCGTAGCCGTATTACAAACTTTAACTTAGAAAATTCTATGCTATGTTGCTTAACATCATATACCCCCAGATACAGAAAATTAATCAAATGATAGGCCTCATATATTATCACATAATGAAGGACAGTAGGACACTTAACATACAGCTGTATTGTAACTGAGCAGTATGTTATGTGGTTTAATAATATACTCATGTTTTCAGTTCTACAGGAAATTTATTGAATGATAATGTACACATGCCAGATTTAAATTAAATAATGCTATGACTTATATTTCATGCTAATTAAATTATAGTACACCCATATCACAAACGAAATATGTCAGAAAGTGCACTGTTGTATATTACATAATTATGTTACTTCACCACGTGATTATACCTCCAAGTAAAAAACATCAAATTGTGCAATTTAATTGCTAAACAAGCATGAATTATAACACAGGTTTGTATAAATTTGCTAAATTATAAATATGTAATTCAATTTCCATGTTTGTGATCTCAGTAATTACATACATATAAAAACCAAAAATCCCCAGTAGTGCTGTTGTAATATATGTAAACTTGGGCCCTCTTGTTTAATTTTCCTTCGATAAGTTTCGAAATAAATGTAAGTAAAATAACTGTGTGTGTAACTTTTCAACACACACACACACACACACACACACACACACACACACACACACACACACACACACACATATATATATATATATATAATTTTGGATAAAAGTGATTTCAATGATAAGATGAATTCATTACTTAGTGATGAAAGCACGTATTGTGAGCTTACGAAAGATCCCCTGGAAAATATTAATAAGTTATCTAATTCCAAAATGAAGATGTTATTGAAAAAGAACACCGATCTCATCAAACAGCTCTCTCAAATCAATCCCACTTTACCTTATATGTATGGATTAATCAAAACATACAAGCTTAACAATCCATTACGTCCTATCGTGAGTTCTGTGGGTTCTGTTACTTACAAATTATCCAAGTGGCTCGTAAAGATGCTATCCCCTCTTACAGGCCAAATATCTAATTCACATATACACAATAGCAGTGATTTCATTGATAAACTCAAGAAACACAATGAACCTTGTGAATTAATAAGTTTTGACGTAAATTCACTGTTCACTAGAGTACCTGTGAAAGACCTACTTTCATTTCTTAAAGACAAATTACAACTGTTAGATTTAACTATTGGACATGATACTTTTCTCGAATTGATAGAGTTATGCGTAACTGACAATGTGTTTAGAACAAATGGGAAGTTTTACAAGCAAATATTTGACATGAGCATGTGTAATTGTCTTTCTGCTTCTCGAGTCTGTATTAATATGGAATTTTTTGAGGCTAGATTACTACCCAATATAGTGGACTTTATTCCTCCATGGTATAGATATGTAGATGATGTTCTTTGTCTTTGGCCTAGAAACAGTGACCCATTGGAAGTTTTAGACAAGCTTAATGATATTGTCCCAAGTATCACATTCAAAATTGAAAGAGAAATAAATGGATCCCTTCCATTCCTTGATATGCTTATCATGAGAAACGGCCAAAACTACAAATTTATGGTATACAGAAAGCCCACACAGGTAGACAGTTTCATACACTTTTTATCGAATCACCTGGAGTCTACCAAAATGTCAGTTCTTTCTGCTATGTTCTTAAGATATCTGCGTATTTGTGATTCTGAATTTATTGATGATGAATTGAAACACATTCGTTCCATTGCACAAAAACTTGGGTATCCTTCTGTGTTTGTTGATCGTTGTTTTAAAAGGGCTAAAAAATCCTTTCATTCCTCTCAAACCAGGCAAATTCCTACACTTAAGAATATTTTGACTCTGCCCTATCGTAATGAATTTGTCCCGTTAGTTCGGTCCCTCAAGCTACTAAATATTAATGTTGTTTTCAAGTATGACTCAACCATTACCACTATGTTAATAAGAAATAGCCCAAGTTTGAATGTAAATGGAAGTGTTTATTGTATTCCATGTAGCAAATGTAATTGTAATTATGTAGTACAGACAGGAAAACACTGCAGCTCAGAATCAAACAACATAAGTACAATATCAGAACAGCATCTGAAAGCAGTGCCCTGTTCGTTCATTATAGGAATAATAATCATCCCATTGCTTGGGAAAAAAGCTTAGAAGTATTCAAATCATCATGTGTCACAGAAAGACTTCTGGTTGAAGCTAGTTTGATTAAGGAATTAAAATCAATAAACCTTAGTGATGGTCAGTTCAAAACTGATAATATGTTACATAAATTTATTTGTCAGTGGCCCAAGGTTAAAAATGCTTTGAAAACCTTTGATCTAGATGTATGATAGTTATTTAGTGGGTCCCTTATTTTTGACCTGACCTGACTAGTCACGTGCCCCCTTCTCTTAAGCTCCTCTACGTGTGTTGGTTTTGGTGTGGGGATTAGTGGATGCCATCATTATGACCTGACCTCATGTTTAATAAGGTCAACCTGTATATTTAAGCCTCTCTCTGTCCATGTAATCCATTTGCCTCTGAAGATGTCTTAAGAACATAAGAACATAAGAATGGAGGAAACTGCAGCAGGCCTATTGGCCCATACTGTGCAGTCCCGTTTACACCCAACCCCTATTGCGCATATAAGCAGCCAACCTATGTTTGAAGCTATTCAGAGTACTCCAGTTAATGATGATATTTGGTAACTTGTTCCATTCATCCACTACTCTGTTTCCAAACCAGTGTTTACCTATTTCACTCCTAAATCTAAATTTGTCTAATTTAAAACCATTGTTACGAGTTCGCTCCTGGTTGGATAGTTTGAGTACCTTTGTAATGTCCCCTTTGTTTAGCCCTGCCTTCCACTTATACACCTCTATCAGGTCTCTCGAGGGAGTGCAAATTAAGATGCCTTAACCTGTCTCTATACTCAAGGTTCCTAATGCCTGGGATTATTCTTGTCATTCTCCTCTGAATTCTTTCCAAGGATTCTATATCTATTCTGTAATACGGTGACCAGAACTGAACTGCGTAAAGTGCGTAATCCAGGCATGGTCTCACAAGAGCAAGATACAGTTTTAGGATGACGTCGCTAGTCTTGTAACTAACACTCCTTTGTATGAACCCAAGTACTTTATTCGCCTTGTTACGAGCAAAAACACATTGTTTAGTTGGCTTAAGGTTCCTACTTATCATTACTCCTAAATCTCTCTCGCAGTCGGATTTCTCTATGGCATGGTTGTTCATCTGGTATCTGGTTTCCCTGTTTACATCTCCTATACTGAGTACTTTACATTTGTCCACGTTGAATTTCATCTGCCATTTTTCAGACTATTCGAAAAATTTGTTAAAATCTTCCTGTAGTGTTGCAGAGTCCTCGTCAGATTTAATAACACTTCCTATTTTAGTGTCATCAGCAAATTTGCTGTCTATGCCGATATCTATGTCGTTTATGTATATAATAAATAATAATAGTCCAAGTACTGAGCCTTGGGGAACTCCACTTGTGACGTTGCTCCAATGGGACTAAGTGTCATTAATGCTCACTCGCTGCTTCCTGTCCTGTAACCACGCCCTAATCCATTTAAGGATATTACCTTTGATGCCATGTGCTTCTACCGTATATTTGCGTACATTTGGGTGTATGACTGCCAATTCACATATTCCCTCTGAAGCAGGAATAAATGCAAACATGTAGGCTGGACATACGTGTAGGTGTAGAAAAGACGAATTACACCGTGACAGTACCTCAGAATCCTCTATTGATAACAAAGAATATTCTTCATCTACTAAGAAAAGTTCTTTAGGCCTATCTAGGGTATACAGTGTGTCGTTCACAAACCAGGGGAAGGGTTCTAAATGCCATGCATTAAACTCATGGTGCCCTCGCATAGGAATGTGGATCAGAATTGGTTTGTGCGTGAGGGTTGACTCCAACAGTGGGTAATAATAGTGAACCTCATTGTCATTAAAAATAAGAGTTAAATGATACTGCAACTTGGCTATTTTTAAAGCTTCAAGGAGCGTCTGCACAGGCACAAGCTTTGCGTCCACACGTCCTATCCCGACATCTACAATGCTGTCTATTAGTTCATTTTTAGAGGTTACAATTTTATGAACTGAAATTTCCGCAGCATGCAAATATTCTGTGAAATAAAGGAGCCATTCTAACGTCGGGATTGCTTTCTGTATCCTAGTAACAATCCTCGAAACTTGGTTAGACTCCACAATGATTGCATTAATCTTTGATTCTAGAGCAGTAATCGCGTGAAAGGTTTGAGAAATAACACGATTCTGTTGAGATACAGCCTGAACGACAACGTTCATTCGGTCCCCCAATTTAGCTACATCATCGGCCGTTGCCGTGCCAAACAAAGCGCTTTGGATGAGACCCACAAAATTAAAGAGACCCCTTTTTCGTCGTTCCTGAGAATGCACTTCTTGAGCAAGATCCGCTTGAGACGCAGGTAGATTTTTCCCAACATCGACGAGAAACTCACGAATGTGCTGGAGACGAAAGTGTAGAAGGTCTATAGTTTGTGAAACTATTGTCGAATTCTTAGCAGCTGTGCTGAGACCATGAAGGATGTCCAATGCTGATTGTAGTTGGCCGTCGACGTTTTCCATCTGACGCGGAAGTTGGAGTAGTGGCTGTAGTTCATACTTGATGTTCACCACGTCCTCAGCTATGAGAACGCGTCCGAGAGGTGCCACCAGTGCACCTGGTTTGAGGACTAATGTGGACATTTTCGTCAACACAACGGTGCCACAACAGAGTAGAAGTAACACAATGAAGATCCAAGCCATTCTGTAAGGAATTACAAACGATTTAACGTCTACTCGCAGAACGTAGTTTCATACAATTGTCATTTGGGACACTTTGCTTCTGGACAATCTGTAAGGATGTATCAATCACATCATCAACTGGAGGTAAAACATTTATCTGGGTCTTCTTCAGACGATCCGCGTGCACGACATCTGCGATCTGTGCATTAGGCTTCCAAATTTTGAATTTGTTGCCTGCTTTTTGTGAGATTATGCGGAATGGACCAGAAAATTTTGCCGAAAGTTTGGAGTTCCTTTCAGGTTCTCTTAACCATCCCAACGTTGTTGTTGTTGTAGAGATTGTCGGACCGTAGTCCGACACGGGCCTTTGCCTATAGGCGGCCCGTTTGGTGGTTCCGGCTGGAGCTCCAGGAGCAGCCAGACCGGATTGGGATTGGAGGTGGTCCCACCTGCAGATTGGAGGGATACTGCAGGTTGTAAGTGTGAGCGGACCCCCGATCAGTGGACGCTTACCACCAGCCCCCACTCTTGGACGTGGTCAGCTTCGGAGTGGCGCGCCCCCCGAACTGGGGTCCGCACTTGCTGGGAGAGGATGCTTTCTAAGCTATCTGGGTGGTGGGTATCGTGCGATGACCCGGAGTAGGTGGTGAATGTGGTCTGTATGGGCCTTTCGGGTTAGAGTGGCCGCTGGTGTTGTGTGTGTTTCTTGGGAGATTTGAGTTCTGTTTCGGAGGCTTTGTGTGACCTCGCAGTCGAGGAGATAGTGTTCAAGTGGGTTGGCTGCTGGCTCCTGACAGTAGGTGCAATCCATGACGTCATTTCCGATCATCTGCCAGGAGCACTTGTACCCTAGTCGTAGTCGATGAAGGCTGACTTGGGTTTGTCTTGGTGTTTTCTTGTCAGCGAAAGGTGGTTCCCCTTTTGTAGCCGCCAGGCACCATTTGGCTGATTGGGAACCAGCGTTGAATGCGTGAAGGAAGCTCTTTTTGATGTGGAGCTTGCTAGTCTTTCTGAGGTGATTCTTGATCTGTTTGCGCGACTTGGATGATCGCTTATGCATCCTGGGCAGGCCAGCAGCTTGCTTGGCTTATGCGTCTGCCATATCGTTTCCTCCGATCCTACGCGGCGAAATCCGGTGCCGGGCAACTTCGTCGGTTTTGGCAAATTCCTGTGGCCTGTGCGAGATCCGGGTGATGATATGGACATTCTCGGTGACTGTTTTCAGCGCCTGCGCGTTTCGAGTCCGTGTGAATTATGACGGACTTGTTGTGTTGTGTTGCAGCGTGTTGTAGGGCCTTTGAGATTGCTACCAGTTCTGTTTGTGGGGTGGAGCAGTCGTTGGAAAGTCTCCATTGGAGGGTCTGACCTTGGGTGTAGAAGGCCGCTCCGGATCTGTGATGTTTTGGGTCCACCGAGCCGTCTGTGAAGTATGATGCTGCATCAGCCGGTGTCTCGGTGGCTATGGCTTCGAGAGTTATTTTTTTGAGGTCCTCCTTCTGGAGGTTGGCTTTACTATCGCCTGGGTCGGTAAATTTGAGTGTGGCTGGTGGAGGGCTCCATGGTGGAGGAACAGCGTAACCATTGTCTCGTATGTCTTGGTTGTTCTTGACGAGTGTTTCTGCTTGCAGGTGTCGGATGACCTCGCTTGCCTCGTGCGACCAGGTGGCCCCTCGCACTCTGTGGTCGAGGTGGAGGGAGGCACTGATTCGAATCTTGGCAACTGTGGGCTTGTCTGCTCTACAGATTTTGGCGAGGAGACCGGCTGTCACCTGCTTGACTCGTACTGCCAGGGGTGGTAGTTCGGTTTCCATTTGCAGATTGCAAATTCTGGTCCACATGGGTGCTCCGAGCATGGTCCTGAGAGCATTATTTTGGATTACTTCTAGCTTGGCTATTTGGTCTTCTCTCAGTCCAATGAGTGCTGGAGCACTGTAATCTACCAGCGATCTGATGGCGGCCGTGTAGTAGGCTTTGAGCACATGAAGGTTTGCTCCTGCGGTTGTGCTGGTGAGCGACCTCATTATATTGTGTCTGCTCTTCGTCCTGTGCCTGAGATACTCGAGTTGCGGCTTGAAGGTGAGTTTCTGGTCAAACCAGATTCCAAGACACTGGTGGGCGTTGGTCCAGACTACCGGCGTGTTTTGTATGGAGAGCATCTTGTCTGGTGTGTCTGTGCAGATGGCCATCGCTTTCGACTTGGCTGGATTTATCTTGAGTCCAAGTCTGTTGCACTCCTCTTCTATGAGTTGGAGTGCGTGTTGCGTGTTGGCAAGTCTGTTCGATCCTCTTACTATAAGCTGTAAGTCGTCTGCATAGCATAGGAGCTTGGCTGTTTGTCTGAAGGGAAGTTTGACTAGATTTTCCATCAGGACATTGAACAGCATTGGACTGAGGATGCCTCCTTGAGGGGTTCCGTTTTCGTGGACCCTGTAGCTTGAGGTTGCTCCCTGAAAGCGTACTCGTGCTTCTCTCTGTGTGAGGTAGTTCTGGATCCACCCCAGCAACCTTCCTTTGACGCCTTTTTTAGCGAGCGTAGTTGTAATGGCCAATGGATTTGCTAGTTCGAAGGCTTTCTCCAGGTCGAGGAAGACCACCAGAGCTGGTTTGTTGTCCACTGTGCTGAGTATCTCGGCGATGTTGTTGCCTGTGCCGGTGTTCTCGGTGTAAACAAAGATGTGAGGGTGTGGGCTGCCTACTTTCCACTTGAGTCGGTTGAGAGCCATTCTTTCTCCCGTCTT
>NW_024715561.1:0-21487 GCF_018991925.1 Homarus americanus
GCAACACCGGGTCGTAGTAGTAAAACCGGTTTTTTTATATGATGATTTTGTTTTCTAAAGGAATATTAAATTTAATAAATGTGTCAAGATCATTTGTTTCACTATTCTGGATCATTTTCATCCTAATAAATTAACCTGCTACATTTACTTTACTTTAAAGAAGCTATTTAGTGGTGTTGGTAAAAGGGTGGGAATACTGAATTTTCATAAGATTTCAAGTTAAAATTTACCTCGCAAAAAATAAAAACTTTTCAAATCTGAAGATATCACATGGTTCTGCACATAGAACTACATCATTAATACCATGGGCTGTTTTCCAAACTCAAAAAAAAAAAATTCGCCTCCGTGTAATACACCCCTAATACCCACATGCGTAATCCTCACCCATCCCAACCCATCCCAACCCAACCCAACCCAACCCTATCCTACCCTCAGCTTCACCACAGTGCACAAAGTCATTCTTGGTATCAGAATGACGCCTAAACACCCTGTATTGCCTAAGACACATTTGAATCGGATGGTTCGTTGACGGTTTTATTTCTTCGGTATAAACCAGAGAAGCAATTAGTTCGTGGGAACAGTGAGTCAAAATACTTCACATCAGCTTCGTTTACCGACTCCAGCTGATATTTGCTTCTGTTGTCTATATCAATCACATTTTTATAATGAAAACAAAAATATGGTTAGTTACTTAAAAATGAAAAAAAATCATACTTAGATAATTAAGAGTGAGGAAAAAAGATACTTAAGATACTTAAAAATGAAAACACTCTTTGATACTTAAATTAGGACAAAATAAACGGACATAAAGATTTAACTATGAGCGGTGGATATTACGACATGTACCGGCTATCAATACAGAGGCGCTATTTAGCCGTGAGGTTCTCTCAGAAACCCAACAAGACAATATGTGGTCACGTAAAACTTTCAGGTTAATTTTTAACACCATCCGTCATTTTAAACCTTGGCACCTGTAGATTAAGAAAATATATGGTGATATTTTTCTGATGGGATAAGGTAAGTGTTGTCCAGAGAAGTAAGAGGAAAAATCACTTGAGGCATGACGTACAGAGTGTCCTAAGGTGATAAAGATCATATACTATATTTGGGTTTTCAAATTAAGTTCGTACATAAAATATCAAACTCATAAAGATTACAAAAGAACAGAACATCATGAGCTCTCTACAGCTATTGTCAGCCGTCAATATACTGATGTACAGAAGCTACACAATGTTATTGGTGACTGTAATCCCAGGAAAATGATGCTCTTTTAAACTTGGTAACTGGAGCTGTAATGTCAGGAAATGCCAAATATGACAATCTATGTGCATATGAAGTTGGAAGACAAAATTATGAAAATTTTGTCAAGGAACGTATTGTTGGTCCATTGAGCATCTGGGAAAAGATGTCCAAGGTTAATCTTATGTCATTGGAAAGCAGCTAATAAGACTTCAACCATCAAATTGCTATCTGGAATTGCTAGACCTTAAGCAGGACATACAGTATATGCATCACAGAAGGGCAACTGTACATATTAAATCACCAGACACTGATGTGTTTGGCATAATAAAACAACCTCAACTTGGGAAAATACAAATTCTGTATGAAAACAGGAACTGAATTGACGACACATTGGGCAGAGGCCTTACAGGTTTCCATGCCTTCACAGGATCTGACTGCATTGGAAAATTTGTTGGCAAAGGAAAAGCATGTTGGAGCTGTGGAGCACTTTGATGAAAATCTAACACAAAAGTCCTAGATGCATTCAAGATGCTGGTGACCATTCCAGCAGACATGTATATTTGTCTAGAGGAATTTGTATTTAAGCTCTACTGTCCACGAATGACTTTCAGTAAACTGTCAAACTTAGATGGCATCTCTTCAAGAAAACGCAGGCAGAAGCTGGAGAACTACCAGCGACTGCAGCAACTCTAAGGTATCATATATTGAGAGGAAGGTATCAAGCTCTTCTGTGGTCTTGTGATGCAGACAGTGAAATGCTTTCACAACTAGAGCATGGCTGGAAGATTGACAATGACTGTTTTATACTAGTAATATCAGACCAACCACCAGCTCCGAAGCAATCACAGAACTTGTTAAATGTGGATGTGGCGTCAGAAAATGTGGATCATTGTCATGATGTTCATACAGAAAGAATGAGAAAGAATAGCATGACATGCACCGAGATGTGTAACTGTCAAGCAGATGATGAGAAATGCCTAAACAAGGTGAAGGAATCTGTTGTACACAGAAGACTCTGATGACGAGGACTGAAGCAATGTCGTAAATAATAACTTGTGACTTGTATACACATGATGTATAACACTACAAACTTTTAATAAATATAACACGGTGGTTCTTAGCTTTTCAGATAATGGTAATAAGTATATGTTTAATTTCCAGTATTTGTCTTTAGCAATTAATTTTACTTACTGCAATCTCTTCTTTGCCAGAGACTGGATGGCATATATGAGCAGCCATGTTTGTAACACACTTAAGATATTATAACAGCATTCATAATATATTATGTTAAATTGTAATCATATAATACTACATGTTCATAGGGTATTAGTCATGTTTTAAGTTACTTAGGACTTAATGGTAATACGTCTGTGGTTCATTACGCCGCTCTTTGATAAAACTTCTTTAATGGCATAAAACTTATAATAAACCGTTCAGAAAAAATTACACCACAGTTCCTTAACATAGTTTACAAGGATTATTACGATGTATGGTGTCAAAAATTAACATGAAATTTTTACGGGATTACTTAAGCTCCTACACTAAAACCTGCCGACCTAACCTAACCTTTTTTACCCACCTCCACCTACTTACCTAACCTGACATAATCGAACCTAACCTGACATAATCTAACCTAACCTGATAATATCTAACCTAACCTGACATAATCTAACCTAACCTGACATAATCTAACCTAACCTGACATAATCTAACCTAACCTGACATAATCTAACCTAACCTGACGTAATCTAACCTAACCTGACATAATCGAACCTAACCTGACATAATCTAACCTAACCTGATAATATCTAACCTAACCTGACATAATCTAACCTAACCTGACATAATCTAACCTAACCTGACATAATCTAACCTAACCTGACATAATCTAACCTAACCTGACGTAATCTAACCTAACCTGACATAATCGAACCTAACCTAACATAATCGAACCTAACCTCCCCGTCTGACATAAGCTAACCTAATCAAACCTAACTTTCCCACCTACCGACCGTAACCTATCTACTTATTACCCACCTAACCTAACTTAACCCAACCTGATGTAATCTAACCTAACCTATTGAAACTTAACTTAACCACCTACCTCATCTAACACCACTTTGTAATCTCTTTGTGCTACTGCTCACAGGATGAGTATGGGGGGCACAATAAAAATAGCCTCTAAGTGGCAAAATTAACAAAACTAACCTAACCTAACCCAACCTGACTTAACCTAACCTGATCTGATCTATCCAACTTAAACATCTTAGAATATATAATAAAGCCGCTAGGTTAATTTAGGCTAAATATGGTTGATTCATATTTCGTTTTGACAGAAATTCGGCAAAATAACGTATCTATATTGAGAACCACCGCCATGTTGGTTCCACGTTAATGAACACGGATACGCCACAGAATAACCAGCGTTCGTTTAACCTCCAATTACACCACAGTTTACTTTATAATCTTACTTCACAATCTTCACTACATCTCACTTCACAATCATCACTACATCTCACTCCACAATCTTCACTACATCTCACTTCACAATCTTCACTACATCTCACTTCACAATCTTCACTACATCTCACTTCACAATCTTCACTACATCTCACTTCACAATCTTTACCACATCTCACTTCACAATCTTTACCACATCTTACTTCACAATCTTCACTACATCTCACTTCACAATCTTCACTCCATCTCACTTCAAAATCTTCACCACATCTCACTTCACAATCTTCACTACATCTCACTTCACAATCTTCACTACATCTCACTTCTGATCTCCTTTTCATCTCCTTCTAATCTTCACCTCATCTCCTTCACAATCTTACTACATCTCCTTCACAATCTTCTTTCATCTCACTTCACAATCTTCACCATCTCACTTCACAATCTTCCACTACATCTCACTTCACAATCTTTCACATCTCCACTTCACAATCTTCACTACATCTCCACTTCACAATCTTCACTACATCTCACTTCACAATCTTCACTACATCTCACTTCATAATCTTCACCACATCTCACTTCACAATCTTCACTACATCTCACTTCACAATCTTCACTACATCTCACTTCACAATCTTCACTACATCTCACTACACAATCTTCACTACATCTCACTTCAAAATCTTCACTACACCTCACTTCACAATCTTCACTACATCTCACTTCACAATCTTCACTACATCTCACTTCACAATCTTTACCACATCTCACTTCACAATCTTCACTACATCTCACTTCACAATCTTCACTACATCTCACTTCACAATCTTCACTACATCTCACTTCACAATATTCACTACATCTCACTTCATAATCTTCACTACATCTCACTTCATAATCTTCACTACATCTCACTTCACAATCTTCACTACATCCCACTTCACAATCTTCACTACATCTCACTTCACAATCTTCACTACATCTCACTTCACAATCTTCACTACATCTCACTTCATAATCTTCACCACATCTCACTTCACAATCTTCACTACATCTCACTTCACAATCTTCACTACATCTCACTTCACAATCTTCACTACATCTCACTACACAATCTTCACTACATCTCACTTCAAAATCTTCACTACACCTCACTTCACAATCTTCACTACATCTCACTTCACAATCTTCACTACATCTCACTTCACAATCTTTACCACATCTCACTTCACAATCTTCACTACATCTCACTTCACAATCTTCACTACATCTCACTTCACAATCTTCACTACATCTCACTTCACAATATTCACTACATCTCACTTCATAATCTTCACTACAGCATCTCCCTTCACAATCTTTATCTCCTTCTAATCTTCTACATCTCACTTCACAGTCTTCACTACATCTCACTTCATAATCTTCTACATCTCCTTCACAATCTTCACTATATCTCACTTCACAATCTTCACTACATCTCACTTCACAATCTTCACTACATGTCACTTCACAATCTTCACTACATCTCACTTCACAATCTTCACTACATCTCACTTCACAATCTTCACTATAACTCACTTCACAATCTTCACCACATCTCACTTCACAATCTTCACTACATCTCACTTCACAATCTTCACTACAACTCACTTCACAATCTTCACTACATCTCACTTCAAAATCTTCACTAACACCATCCTTCATCACTACATATAACAACATCCATCATCACTACTTATAACACCATCCATCATCATCACTACATATAACACTATCCATCATCACTACATATAACAGGATCCATCATCACTACATATAACACCATCCACCATCACTACATATAGAACCATCCATCACGACATATAACACCATCCAACATCACTACATATAACACCAACCATCATCACTACATATAATATCATGCATCATCACTACATATAACACCATCCATCAACACTACATATAAAACCAACCTATCATCACTACATATAATATCATCCATCATCACTACATATAACACCATCCAACATCACTACATATAACACCACCCATCATCACTACATAGAACATCATGCATCATCACTACATATAACACCATCCATCATCACTACATATAAAACCAACCTATCATCACTACATATAATATCATCCATCATCACTACATAGAACACCATCCAACATCACTACATATAACACCACCCATCATCACTACATATAACATCATCCATCATCACTACATATAACTCTATCCATCATCACTACATATAACACCATCCAGCATCACTACATATAACACCATCCATCATCACTACATATAAAACCATCCTATCATCACTACATATAACATCATCCATCATCACTACATATAACACCATCCATCACCATATAAAACCATCTATCATCACCCACATATAATATCATCCATCATCCACTACATATAACACCATCAACATCACTATATATAACACCACTTATCATCACTACATATAACATCATCCATCATCTTTTCACTAACACCATCCATCATCATCACTACATATAACACTATCCATCATCACTACATATAACACGATCCACCATCACTACATATAGAACCATCCATCACAGACATATAACACCATCCAACATCACTACATATAACACGATCCATCATCACTACATATAACACCATCCACCATCACTACATATAGAACCATCCATCACGACATATAACACCATCCAACATCACTACATATAACACCAACCATCATCACTACATATAATATCATCCATCATCAGTACATATAACTCCATCCATCATCACTACATATGACACCATCCAGCATCACTACATATAACACCACCCATCATCACTACATATAACATCATGCATCATCACTACATATAACACCACCCATCATCACTACATATTACATCATCCATCACTACATATAACTCTATCCATCATCACTACATATAACACCATCCAGCATCACTACATATAACACCAACCATCATCACTACATATAACATTATGCATCATCACTACATATAACACCATCCATGATCACTACATATAAAACCATCCTATCATCACTACATATAACATCATCCATCATCACTCCATATAACACCATCCATCACTACATATAGAACCATCCTATCATCACTACATATAATATCATCCATCATCACTACATATAGCACCATCCAACATCACTACATATAACACCACCCATCATCACTACATATAACATCATCCATCATCACTACATAAAACTCTATCCATCATCACTACATATAACACCATCCAGCATCACTACATTTAACACCAACCATCATCACTACATATATCATCATGCATCATCACTATATATAACACCATCCATCATCACTACATATATTACCCTCCTATCATCACTACATATAACACCATCCATCATTACTACATATAACGCCATCCTTCATCACTACATATAACACCATCCATCATCTTTACAAACACCAGTCCTCAACACTATAGTGATAAACAGCTTCATTTTGATGTCAATTTCTTTAAATTCCAACCTTATTAAACCGTAATTCTTTCTGTATGGTCAAATTTTGATTTGACCTCAGTGAGAGAGCTGTTAGTGTCAGTACATCACAATGGTGTTCCGACGCACTGTATCGAAGGTATCTGAGGTGGAGGTGAAGGCTTGCAAGGATTTCGTTGTAGACTTCGACACCAGCTTTGTGGTGGTTGCAACAAACATCTACCCTGGTGTGGCCCCTAAGCAGATTCGACCATTGTTTGAGGAATGTGGACAGATCGCCCTATTTGTGATGCCCGCAAAAGACAACAAAAATGAACACTATGGCTTCGCATACATCCGATACTTTGACGAAGCCTCCTGTGATAAGGCTGTTGGACGATTGGATGGTGACAGCATTGGCCGCAGCCGAAAATCAACTAACAAGCTGGAAGTTAACTACTACAGTGCCCATGGTACCTTGAACAACCTTGACCGCCAAGCTGCTGAGTTCATTGTTCTATCCAATGTTGCCGACCAACAACCCGCCTCTATCCTTAAGAAGACCAACGTACGCACTACCGTTGCCAAGTCAGTTACCTTCAATTATGACAATTTGGGCGACATCAGGGAGCGCGAAACTTCCACAGCTACTTACACTCTGTCTGTACCTCCCAACCAATGAATCTAACTCAACTGCTGCCATCGAATAAGAAAATGTCACCAATAGTTGTACCTCTGGGAACCTGGAGGGAGGCACCAACCCCTGATGAAGGCTCAGTAATATCTACCATGTTATTTAAACACTTATAACACATATAACATCATCCATCATCACTACATATAACACCATCCATCATCACTACATATAACACCATCTATCATCACTACATATAACATCATCCATCATCACTACAGATCGGTAGAGTAGTTTTCGAGATTCTCGTGCGGACACACAAGCAAACACACACACACACACACAAACAGACATACTTCTTTGTTTTATATCGATAGAAGATAGATCATCACTACATATAACACCACCCATCATCACTTCATATAACATCATCGATCATCACTACATATAACATCATCCATCATCACTACATATAACATAAGAACATAAGAATGGAGGAAACTGCAGCGGGCCTATTGGCCCGTACTGGGCAGTCCCGTTTACACCCAACCCCTATTGCTCATATGAGCATCCAACCTATGTTTGAAGCAATTCAGCGTATTCAAGTTAATGATGATATTTGGTAACTTGTTCCATTCATCCACTACTCTGTTTCCAAACCAGTGTTTACCTATATCACGCCTAAATCTAAATTTGTCTAATTTAAAACCATTGTTACGAGTTCGCTCCTGGTTGGATAGTTTGAGTACCTTTGTAATGTCACCTTTGTTTAGCCCTGCCTTCCACTTATACACCTCTATCAGGTCGCCCCTCGCTCTACGTCTCTCAAGGGAGTGCAAATTAAGAAGCTTTAACCTGTCTCTATACTCAAGGTTCCTAATGCCCGGGATTAGTCTTGTCATTCTCCTCTGAATTCTTTCCAAGGATTCTATATCCATTCTGTAATACGGTGACCAGAACTGAACTGCGTAATCCAGGTGTGGTCTCACAGGAGCAAGATACAGTTTTAGGATGGCCTCGCTAGTCTTGTAACTAACACTCCTTTGTATGAACCCAAGTACTTTATTAGCCTTGTTACGAGCAAAAACACATTGTTTACTTGGCTTAAGGTTCCTACTTATCATTACTCCTAAATCTCTCTCGCAGTCGGATTTCTCTATGGCATCGTTGTTCATCTGTATCTGGTTTCCCTGTTTACATCTCCTATACTGAGTACTTTACATTTGTCTACGTTGAATTTCATCTGCCATTTTTCAGACCATTCGAAAAATTTGTTTAGATCTTCCTGTAGTTTTGCCGAGTCCTCGTCAGATTTGATAACACCTCCTATTTTAGTGTCATCAGCAAATTTACTTATGTTGCTGTCAATGAGGATATCTATGTCGTTTATGTATATAATAAATAATAGTGGTCCAAGTACTGAGCCTTGGGGAACTCCACTTGTGACGTTGCTCCAATGGGACTTGGTGCCGTTAATGCTCACTCGCTGTTTCCTGTCCTGTAACCACGCCCTAATCCATTTAAGGATGTCACCTTTGATGCCATGAGCTTCTACCTTTCTAATTAGTCTTTCGTGGGGGACTCTGTCGAAGGCATTGCTAAAGTCGAGATAAACCACATCATAATTGTGCCCCTCGTCCACCGATTCGAAAACTGATGAAAAGAATGTTAATAGATTAGTTAGGCAAGAACGTCCGCTTGTGAAGCCATGCTGGGAATCATTGATCAATCGGTGCTTCTCCAGGTGATTTCGAATAGAGTTTGAAATGATTGCTTCCAGTAATTTGCCTACTATTGATGTTAGACTGATTGGGCGGTAGTTAGAGGATAGTGATCTATCCCCCTTCTTGAAAATCGGTATTACATTCGCTATCCTCCAGGATTCTGGTACTACACCTGTTTTTAATGACATGTTAAACAACTTTGCTAAGGGCATACTAAGCTCTTCCTTACATTCCTTTAATACTCTGGTAAATATCTCATCGGGACCAGGTGACTTATTAGGCTTTAGTTTGTCTATTTGCTTACTAACATCGTTACTAGTCACTACTATCTCACTTAATTTGTTTTCTTCACTATCTCTGAATAGAGTCGGTGCCTCGGGTATTCCCTGGACATGCTGGATAATATACCATCTACTTAAGGAGGTGATGTAGGTAAGGTAGATTGATATTTTAACATTAATTTACTCAGTTTTTTCTTAGTATCGGATTTTTTTTTTTAGTTTTTTATTCTGACAATTTATAATGCAAGCAGCGTTCACATGTTGTCAACCGCCCCCAAGTGTACAAGAAGTTTGGACTGTAACTGTACCGTCAATAAGTGGCTGTAACTGCACCGTCAATAAGTGGCTGTAACTGTACCGTCAATAAATGGCTGTAACTGTACCGTCAATAAGTGGCTCTGTATTCTGAACACGGGGATCTCTACAGTATAACCTATGAGTATAACTGTGGTGAAAGAACTGCTTCCCCGCATTATGTTGAGGAAGATTCGTATACAAACTTTTTGCCCTGACTTCGTAGTAAAAAAAATCTTAGGGAAAATATATTGAATTTATTTTTAATGTTTATTTATTTATTGTTGTCGTTGGTGTTTTTTTTTTTTTACCGGGATGTGTGTTATATTCACGAAAATGGAGTCAAGACAAATGTTGGACACGTTGATGTGAAGTAACACAGTAAATGATGTTGTTTGTGTTGCTGTGTTATTTATTTATTGTGTTTCTTATTCTTTTCTGTTTATTTTGTTTTATTTAGTTTTATTGTAGTAATTGTTATTCTTTTTTTTATTCTTACTTATTTTCATTTTACTGTTTATTCGTTTTCTTATTTTCATTTTATTGTTCAATAATTTTCCATTCATTCTTATTTATTTATCGCGTTGGTGTATTTCATTTATTTGCTATTCTCTTAGGTATTTCACATTTGCATTAATTAATCTTCAAATCATTGGTTGCTATTTTTATCATACTAGTTTAATGTTCACCTCAGCAGTCAACTGGCTTATGTCTAAACAATGTCTACCACTGTTTTAGCCAGACTTAGTTATGAGACTTGTAATTCAGTATCCATTACGTACCGTTTATCAGTGTAATTTGTGGTAATGGACTGCCCAATGTAATTATATATATTGTCTTACTGAAAAAAATGCGGTGTAACCAAGATTAAGTTTTATAGAGTTTGTATTTAAGGATTATTCTCCTATACTTCTCTTAGATTCTGAATATATTTTTGTTTTATTATTTCAGTGTATTGTAATGTGTAGTTAGTTACACTATAGATATATAATAATTGCTTTAAGTTTGGTTGGGAGTGTGGAAGGTGTTGTGGTGTGTGATGTACAGGTGTGTACAGGTGGTGGTTACACCTGACTTCGAGGCAGGTGTGTATAGGTGCCAGATACACCTATGGTTACAACACAGGTGTATCCGGCAGCAGTAGTAACAAAGGGGCTATATGGGCTCCGGCGGCCATGTCGTGACACCGGCCGGCAGAATCCCCCGGTGAAAAAGGGAAACAAGATGGCCGTCCCCCATTCAATATGTAAACAACTCGACCTGAAATGTTGTTTATTGGACATTTTTCTCATTAGGGAGTCGAACCCTTGTTTTGAGTTGGTGTTCAACTACCGTGGCTGACGGCCATCACCTGTGATTCAACTGGTAGAATTAAGTGTAATAATAATAATAATAATAATAATAATAATAATAATAATAATAATAATAATAATTAACGGTTTATTGAAAGAGCTTGGCAGCCAGAAGGCTGAAAATATACAGTTACATATTTGGGGAATGGGTTTCGAATTACAAATAATATACAAGTAACATAAGTGATACAAATAAGATATATAATAACTAGATGGGGAAAAGCTCAAACTACAGTGCATTTCAACATAGTGACAGTGCAAGAAGTAGTATTTACTGGGAGTGAATACACTGGTTTATTACAAGTTATTGATAATTTTTACAATGGTTGGGACTGGGCTGTTCTTATAGCGATCAGTTCGTGCACTTATGGGCTGGATGCGGTTGTGGTGTCAAACAGCAATTCTCGGGCTAGGGATCTCAGGTGGTAGTAGGAGCCGGTGTCGAGGATGGTGTAGAAGCTTCTTAGCAAATTTGCAGATGTGGTCGTGGTGATGGTCAGTGAGAGTCGAAAGGGTCAGTGTGTTGAGCGCTTCTTGATATGTGGAGTAGGAAGGGGAGAGAATAATCTTGCATGCCCTCTTTTGCACTTTTACTAGGTGGGCATCTTATCAAATGAACCCCTGTCCTAATGGGCCCTAGTCCTAATGGGCCCCAGTCCTATTGGGTCCCAGTTTTAATGGGCCCCAATTCTAATTGGTCACATTTCCAATGGTTCTCAGTCCTAATGAGCCTCAGTCCAAAGATACCACAGGCCTAATGGTTCCAGTCTTAATAGACCTCAGTCTTAATGAGTCCCAATCCTGACGGCTCTCAATACTAATGGGCCTCAGTCCTAATAGTTTAAGGTTGGGACCCATTAAGACTGGCTTCTATTTACCTTACAAGCACTGTGTTCTACCGTGTCATCCCGTGTGTGTGTGATTTCCCGTGTCAGGTGGTATAATACGCAGGTGAGTGGCTGCCAGGTAGGGTGGGTGAGGGTGGGCACCTTGATGCAGGGGAAGGTGAGTTCCTGATGCTGATTCACACCAGTGTCATGATGAGGTAATCTTATCACCTTATTAGTGTACGATGAGTGGGTGGGCGTGGTGTGGAGGGGTGGGGGCGCGTAAGGGGTAGGCAGCAAGGGGCGTGGTGTATGGTGGGGGGAGGGTAAGGGGCGTGTAGGGGTAGCTAAGTGGGCGTGTTGAGTTGGGCAAGAGGGAGGCGTGGTGGGTGTAGGGGCGTGTATAGGAGGCGGGAAGTGGTGATGGCGCGCGCCACTAATCACTCTGACCTTACTGAACACAACCCATTATACAGCATAATTAGTGTTGCTTCCATCAGCCTCACACAGTCAAACACACTATTTACATTTTCTCTTCACATATATTTTATTTTATTCGTTTCAAGTGGGACTCGAATTTCAGCCTTGGAGTCGAAGAGGAATTTTTTTAGGAGAAGTTGAAAAGAAATCGTGTTTAGTTGAAGACGAATGTGTTCTTATATAAAAGTGAAGGAATTAACCAGACGTGTTTGATTGTTTGGGAGTCTCTATCTCTCACACTCGAGTCCAAGATGTCCCCCTTGAGGACGGTGTTCGTGTAGCGTCGTCAAACTCGCTCTTGGTTTTTATTCAGCAGGAAGAGCTACACCCGCCACCTGGTGTTGGCCGTGTCTGGTGACCATCATATTAACAAGGCCGCTCTCTCGTGCCTTGTCCACACGCCACCCCCCACCTCCATATTGTACCGTTTTGTCCTTTATTAACGGTGGTGTTACTACAGGCAGCGTGGTGTGGGGGGAGGGCCGCTGCTTCACATTGTTCAGTCTTTGACGTGTAACACAAAACGTGAGATGTTGTGGTCCTTCACTACCTCACAACACACACACATCTCCTAGTTACCACATGCTGTTGTTATTAAAGCTCCACCAATGAGTACGCGTCGCTGTCTCGTCCTTTGCTCCGCCGACCATTACAGTGTGTAGCTGTAGGACTCGCCGCCGTGTTTGTTTCATGTAGCGACACTAAACTCCCGGAAATTTGTAGGTGTTAAGCTGGAGCGTTTGAGCTGTTGTTGTCGTCACCTTGTTGATGTTTTGTAGGTCCGTGTTGGCTGAGGATTGTTGTTAGTGTTTCTTAAGGCATTAATAAACTAGTCATGAGGTTCTATAGGAATTATATCCTGCTGTTCTTTTTGTTCTTGTTCTTTTTATTGTTGTTGTTGTTCTTCAGTTGCATAATTCGAGTTGTGATTATCAGTAGAAGTTTGACGGGCTGGATTCTCTTATCGTTTCTTTAATTCATAAACAAGAACCGTAAACACAAGAGCAAAACAAAGACATAACCAATGAACTAAAAACAAATATATTGAAGGTTTAAATTTCTGGGATAGATTTAAATAGATCTTGGGTATATTTTCTCGTTCTTGGAGGTCAGGCCAGGCCAGGTCAGGTCATGTCATGTTAGGTGTACCGAATACGCTAGCAGAGGTGGTCAGATGCCTTGGGAATACTGCAGAGTAATTGAGGTCAGGTCAGGTGGCCTCAATACCTGCTTCAAGGTGTAATAGAGGTGAAAAATAATGGGTTTCTTGATTGGATCTGGTTAAGTCAGGTCAGGTAAAGTCAGATACAGAGGCTGGGTGTATGACTGTGGGTTGGTGGGTGTATGACTGTGGGTTGGTGGGTGTATGACTGTGGGTTGATGGGTGTATGACTGTGGGTTGGTGGGTGTATGACCGTGGGTTGATGGGTGTATGACTGTGGGTTGGTGGGAGTATGACTGTGGGTTGATGGGTGTTTGACTGCGGGTTGGTGGGTGTATGACTGTGGGTTGGTGGGTGTATGACTGTGGGTTGGTGGGTGTATGACTGTGGGTTGTTGGGTGTATGACTGCGGGTTGGTGGGTGTATGACTGCGGGTTGGTGGGTGTATGACTGTGGGTTGGTGGGTGTATGACTGTGGGTTGGTGGGTGTATGACTGTGGGTTGGTGGGTGTATGACTGTGGGTTGATGGGTGTTTGACTGCGGGTTGGTGGTTGTATGACTGTGGGTTGGTGGCTGTTTGACTGTGGGTTGGTGGGTGTATGACTGTGGGTTGATGGGTGTATGACTGTGGGTTGGTGGGTGTATGACAGTGGGTTGGTGGCTGTATGACTGTGGGTTGGTGGGTGTATGACTGTGGGTTGGTGGGTGTATGACTGTAGGTTGATGGGTGTATGACTGGGTTGGTGGGTGTATGACTGTGGGTTGGTGGGTGTGACTGTGGGTTGATGGGTGTATGACTGTGGGTTGATGGGTGTATGACTGTGGGTTGGTGGGTGTATGACTGTAGGTTGATGGGTGTATGACTGGGTTGGTGGGTGTATGACTGTGGGTTGGTGGTGTGTATGACTGTGGGTTGATGGGTGTATGACTGTGGTTGATGGGTGTATGACTGTGGTTGGTGGGTGTATGACTGTGGGTTGGTGGGTGTATGACTGTGGGTTGATGGGTGTATGACTGTAGGTTGGTGGGTGTATGACTGTGGGTTGGTGGGTGTATGACTGTGGGTTGATGTGGTGACAAGGATTATTTGAGCTTGACAAAATTTAGATAGATAGCAGCATGGTTTAGTCCTGTTCAGTTTAGTTTAAATTGTGTTTAGGTTAGGTTGGGTCATGTCAGGTACAGAGTTTGGCCAGGGTCCTTTATTCAAGCTGTCAGGGTTAAACTTCCTTCCTAGAAAGATGAACACACGAACCTACGGACGACACACGAACACAATAACACATGATCATACACGGAAACGAACACACGAATGGACATACTCAGGATATCGGGGAATAAATATAAAATTATAAAAATGCATAAAAAGTCTTTGACGGATAAACAACTTTGTAATGTTAGAATCGATATTACTGATATTATAGAAAATCAAACTAACTTCCTTTAAACACTCTTGGCTCTTCCTGTGTATAAGAAGAGTTTAATCTGGTATATTTTTTTTTCTAGTAATTGGTGTTATCAGGGGAAGAGATTGTGTCGTTTGTGGTCTGTCATTCAAGGTTGTTTAGTGTTTGAAGCTCGTTAATTCATTATGCTTGTAGCCCCCATCTCTGCATACAACCCTGGTGCTTCTTGCTGTTGATACTCCCACGAAAATAAATTGTCAGATTAACGAAACGAAGATTAAAAAATTTTGTTTTAATTCACGGATTAACCATACTTCACCCAATCTAACTTAACCTATCCTAACCTAACCTAACCTAATCTAATCATAATTGTGTTTTAAAAAAAGGTTTACAGGCATAGGTAACAAGCTGGTCCTTTAACGGGAGAACACAAGGCTTCCCAACCCTCACCTGATGAAATAGAATCACTATACCCAACCTGATCTAATTAAGGACACGTTAGGCTTTGTAAGATAGTTTAGTTTGAAGTGTTGTGAATCTCCGTGGGTGTTATAGATTCACTTGGTATACTACATGTGTAAAGTCAGGATATATACAATGTGTGTTGATTTTTCTACCCGTGTGTTAAATATTTTTGTGGGGAGGGGGAGGTATTTTCCTGTCGGTTTCCACTCTAGCTTTCCACCAATGTTATTTCACCCTTCTAGATTTCTATACCCTTTGATCCACCTTACCTAAGAGTGGAATGAGATAAATAGAATTGGTGGAGTGGAATGTCTGTATAATTGATGTCAGGATCCAACTCTGCCCTGGACGACACAGGATTGATCGTCACTGGTGTTGTAAGACTGTACAGAAAACCGCCTCTTGTGTTGTTCCCACGTATTAAAGAGCGATGAAGGTAAACTGAACAAGCACGCTGGGCAATGCTCGTTGTTGTAGTGGAATACACACGAAACCCAGTCAGTTGAGGGTGTAAATCTTCGCCTGCCTCTGGAATGCACTACACACGCTATGCCAAAACTGAGATATACTCGGCATGTCAACACTGAGACACACATGCTATGCTAACAAACATATACTCACATAAACTATGCCAATATTAAGACACATACACTATGCGAAACACCGGCTGTGCCTAAACTAATGATTCCCCACTCTACATGAACGCTGAGATAATAAGTTGACTTTTTTTATCGAGGAGGAGCCAAAGTCTTTCACGATAGTCACAGTCTTAGCTAAACTTGTTAACATGGTTAGCAACTTCTGGAAACATCACGCTTAACCGAGTTATCAAGTTGTGAATAAGCTGACTCACAAAGGAGAAGTATTCCTCGACGAATTAATCTTACCAGCTTACAAGCTCTTTATTAATTAATGACAAGCGTTACACCTATCCGCCATTCTAGGCCACGCCTCTCACCCCCCCCACCCCCTCCCCTTAAGTCAATAGCCTTCAAAAGCAGTGAATGACGAAATTGGTTCTTATAATCATGACTGCTTTCTCGGGACATTGTGTATACAACACACTCTAAATTAAGCCGAGGTACCTTCTTAACCCCTCATAATCCGCCCATGGAAAGTCTGGGACTCTGACCATATTTTCATTATTTTTCCTTTCCAAATTTAGGGTAAACCTGATTTCTCTGTGATCACTGTTCCCAAGTTCTTCCCCTATTGTGATATCTCTGATAATATTTTCTTTATTTGTTCATACTAGGTCTAATATATTGTCACCTCTAGTAGGTTCTGTAATTAGTTGATTCAAAAAATTGTCCTGTACTGCGTCTAGGAAGTCTTCAGATTCATAGTCACCTACAATGTTGTCCCAGTCAATATTTCTGAAGTTGAAATCCCCCATAATGCATAGGTTGTTGTATATTGCTGCCCTACTCATTTCCTGCCATATGGGCTGAGTTGCTTCTTTCCCAAGACTTGGGGGCCGGTAAATCACTCCCATAATTAGTTTTCGCTTCTTTCTGCCATTTCTACCCATACAGACTCAGTTCCTATTTCACCCTTTATTGTATTATTAATGCACCATTTTAATGTATCTCTGACGAAGAGTGCAACTCCTCCCCCCTTCCTACCTTCCCTGTCCTTGTGAAAAAGGTTGTACCCTTCTTTGTGTTACTCAGATAAAAAGTTCTTGCTCGCCAGATTCATCCAGGTTTAGGTGGCTACTATGACGTCTACATTCTCAGTACATACAACCGCTCTCAGCAAGTCTATTTTATTTCTAATGCTCCTACTGTTTGTATAGTACACATTTAAACCTACCCTTCCCTGGTCCTGTTTTACCCCTTGTTCTGAGTAACCAATTATACTCCCCTCTATCTACTGGCGAAACTTCCCCTTCGGAGTGACAATTTCACGCTCCAGACAAGTGTACCCCGTCACGACTGTACAGGTAGTCGTTGCCGTAGAATCGTCGCCAGTTATCAATGAACGCCCAACCATTGCTTACACAATGTTTTTTTTATTCCAGTCGGCAATTTATAGCAATTGCCTTGGACAGCCTTTCACCGCCAACTCCTCTTCTAGACGAGACACCACATACTATTGGGTTCCCTACCCTATCACTAATCTTCCCTAATGCCTCCCTATACCTGCTGAAAAGTTCCTCACTCCTAACCTTTCCTATGTCGTTGCCTCCTACTCTAAGACACACTACCGGATTGGTACTTCCCCTGACAAGACTCTATCTATCCTCTCAGCTACATGCCCTATCCCAGCCACAGGAGAACACACCTAAGTCCTACGTTTCCTATCTCTTGCACAAAAAGTCTAATCTAAGAACCTCACCTAATGTCTACATTATTAATATAATGAGCACAACAGGGAGGAAAGGTTATCCTGTAGGCAATTGTACATAGTTACAATTCTCTCTCTCTCTCTCTCTCTCTCTCTCTCTCTCTCTCTCTCTGTGCCCTATTGGACATAGGAACATTAATAGTAGCAGACAAGTCAGAGGAAGAGAGACCAGTTCTGATCACTGTGGATTTACAACGTGAACTGGATGATGTAAGGAGGGAGAGAGATGTTCCTCTCACTGAGAAAAAAAAAAGGATGGGAGAAGGAGAGGATTTATTTGCAAGACCAAAGAGAAAATACTTTTATCAAGGCTACTGCTGCGACTAATGATGTTTTTAGTAGTTTTTTTCTCTTCCCAAGTGATTTTGTTCTCAACTGGTGTCCCTGTAATATACTGGTCTGAGGAGGATATCAGTCGAGTACTGACCTTTCGCAGCTTAAGCCCGAAAGCTTATCACTACTTGCCTGATAGAAGTCAATTTCGTTTCCCATCTATCAGTACACTGCATCGTTGGATTCTCAGCTCAATGTGGAACCAGGTGTGTTGCATGCACTTCTGCAACTGTTGTACCATAAATGTGAGTCTATGGATGACTGTAAACGTCTACGTGTTTAATCTTTTGATGAAACAAGTGTCAGTGAAGGTAACACTTGTCTTGTGAGGTCATAATTCCTGACGTCAGCAAAGCTCCACCCACCTTGGCCTAGGCTAGCCTAGTCTAACCTGACCTAACCTAACCTAACCTAACCTTGTGTAAAACAAGTCTAGCCTAGCCTAGCCTAGCCTAGCCTAGCCTAACCTGACCTTATCTAACCAAAACTAACCTAACCTTGATCTGATCTGATCTGATCTAATATAGTGATTAGTTTTAATCAGATTGTTATACGTCTTTTTGATCAGTCTAAGTTTCTTTCATCTTACTCTTCATTTTTTCTCTGTTGTTCATCTTTGTTATATTGTTTTCTTTATGCTTTCTTTTCTTTCCCTCCTCCTCCTCTTCTTATTCCTCTATTGTTCTTTAAGAAATCAGGATAACTGTTAAGATTTGTTGACCAATTTTCTCTACATTTTCATTAAGAGATTACTTATTAAAACAACATTATCTGTATTTATATTATCTGAAGAGGAGTCCCGGCCACAACAAACGCCCCCCACACTAACATAATGAAACACTCCAGTAAATTATGTAAATATTCAAAAGGATTTGGATTTAATTGTAGTTTGTTTAATTTTAGGAACATTTCATTAGTGTTAACGGGAGGCAGGTAATGGCTATTATTAAAAAGCTTCCCTTATAATGACTACGGTCCCTCCAGCCAGACTTATACTAGCGTCTAAAGCCAAGGTGTGGTAGAGTCAAGGTTACCCACTGAAAAGTTTATTTGGATAAGTTCGGTGTGATTCTATTAGGTTTGGCTCCATTAGGCGGTGTAAGGTTACCTGGAGTGGATGATTATGTGTTGGGTGGGGCGGAGAGGAGTCACACCAGGTTAGTTAGACTCCAGTTAGTGTGTATTTTATCCCTTTAACTCTCAAAGGAAAATTAAATAGATTAGTTGTTTTATAAGATAATTATTTAATTTTAATTCATCGGTTTATACTTTCATGATGTTACGTAAGTCTATAAATTCACTTAATTATTTTAATGGCAGGATAATAAAAAGATACCTGCTGTAATTACCGTGTTGGAAACTACAATTAGACAACCAAAACAGCATCATCGGCCATTACAGAGCGTTATTTTGTATAATGTAAGCACTTAAGTCAGTGGCCTAAAGCCTCAGGGCTGCTGTGTGAGGTGGTTCAGTCACGATACAAACATTACCAACATGTTTATCTTCACCAGGTGGGCTTAACATGACCAGGTGATGCCTTACTAACTCTTGGATTATTATTGTTGTTTAGTGAATTTGTATGAAGCTGCAAGATCATCTTACACCTCTTGGAGAAAATTGGGTAAACAAAATTTTTCATCCCAATTTCCCCAATTGGTAGATATTTTTTTTTTTTTTGTATTTTGGTATTCTTTAACCTACCTTACCTGACCTCACCTGACCTAACCTGAAAATAATCCTAGTGATAATGGTAAAAAAATGCCAAATACCTATTGGAATAAAAACGAATATTAACCGATATTTTTGTATTATGGAGAAAACAAAATCTTCAAAAAAGTACAAAAAGTTAAAAACATAAATCAATATTTATAACAACTCCTCCAGGTATCTTTTGTTAGTTTCACCTTCAGTGTCCTCATGACTGTCCTTGTCATTTTACTATTGTTTGTCTTCCTGTATCTTGGATGTTCTCTATGTCACAGTTTGTGTTTGTTCTTTATTGTACTTCGTCACTGTCCATGTTTTACTGCATTATATTTCTTTGTTGTGATAAAATAGTTCCAAGACCTTCAGTTATAAACAATAATCATATGAAAGTCTTTGACAACAACTTAAATTATTCCTTATTTTCGTTACTTAGATCCATTGAATTCTTGTGTCCGTGTCCGTGACAATGATAATGAAAGGACTTATATTGAGTAGTCTCTCAGGTTTTCATTCGACTGTAAACATACAGTAAACATACAAAGCTGTAGTGAGACTGCTGGAGTTATGCTGCATCATATTAATGCAGCATGCAGCATAATGCGACCTCCTCTCCCTCCCTCCCCGACATGACAGCATAATGCAGCTCCCTCTACCTCCCTCCCCAGCATGACAGCAACTCCCTCTCCCTCTCTCCCCAGCATGACAGCATAATGCAGCTCCCTCTCCTCCCTCCCAGCATGACCATTATGCAGCAGCATGACAGCATAATGCAGCTCCCTCTCCCTCCTCAGCATGACAGCATAATGCAGCTCCCTCTCCCTCTCTCCCCAGCATGAGAGCATAATGCAGCTCCCTCTCCCTCCATCCCCAGCTTGACAGCATAATGCAGTTCCCTCTCCCTCCTTCCCGAGTATGACAGCATAATGCAGCTTCCTCTCCCTCCCTTCCCAGCATGACATCATAATGCAGCTCCCTCTCCCTCCCTCCCCAGCATGACAGCATAATGCAGCTCCCTCTCCCTCCCTCCCCAGCATGACAGCATAATGCGCTCCCTCTCCCTCTCCCCCAGCATGACAGCATAATACAGCTCCTCTCCCTCCATCACAACCCGGCAGCATAATACCTCCCCTCTCCCTCCTTCCCGAGCATGACAGCATAATGCAGCTTCCTCTCCCTCCCTTCCCAGCATGACATCATAATGCAGCTCCCTCTCCCTCCCTCCCCAGCATGACAGCATAATGCAGCTCCCTCTCCCTCCCTCCCCAGCATGACA
>NW_024715562.1:0-25281 GCF_018991925.1 Homarus americanus
TGGTTCCTGCTCCTGCTTGGAGTAGTGGTGATGGTGATGTGTGGTGATGGTTCCTGCTCCTGCTTGGAGTAGTGGTGATGGTGATGTGTGGTGATGGTTCCTGCTCCTGCTTCGTGTAGTGGTGATAGTGATGTGTGGTGATGGTTCCTGCTCCTGCTTGGAGTAGTGGTGATGGTGATGTGTGGTGATGGTTCCTGCTCCTGCTTGGTGTAGTGGTGATGGTGTGGTGATGGTTCCTGCTCCTGCTTGGATTATTGGTGATGGTGATGTGTGGTGATGGTTCCTGCTCCTGCTTTGGAGTAGTGGTGATGGTAATGTGTGGTGATGGTTCCTGCTCCTGCTTGGGTAGTGGTGATAGTGATGTGTGGTGATGGTTCCTGCTCCTGCTTCGTGTAGTGGTGATAGTGATGTGTGGTGATGGTTCCTGCTCCTGCTCGGAGTAGTGGTGATGGCGATGTGTGGTGATGGTTCCTGCTCCTGCTTGGAGTAGTGGTGATGGTGATGTGTGGTGATGGTTCCTGCTCCTGCTTGGAGTAGTGGTGATGGTGATGTGTGGTGATGGTTCCTGCTCCTGCTTGGAGTAGTGGTGATGGTGATGTGTGGTGATGGTTCCTGCTCCTGCTTCGTGTAGTGGTGATAGTGATGTGTGGTGATGGTTCCTGCTCCTGCTTGGAGTAGTGGTGATGGTGATGTGTGGTGATGGTTCCTGCTCCTTAGCTTCGTGTAGTGGTGATAGTGATGTGTGGTGATGGTTCCTGCTCCTGCTTGGTGTAGTGGTGATGGTTAGCATGTGTGGTGATGGTTCCTGCTCCTGCTTCGTGGTAGTGATAGTGATGTGTGGTGATGGTTCCTGCTCCTGCTTCGTGTAGTGGTGATAGTGATGTGTGGTGATGGTTCCTGCTCCTGCTTGGTGTAGTGGTGATGTTGATGTGTGGTGATGGTTCCTGCTCCTGCTTCGTGTTGTGGTGATAGTGATGTGTGGTGATGGTTCCTGCTACTGCTTGGTGTAGTGGTGATGGTGATGGTGTGGTGATGGTTCCTGCTACTGCTTGGTGTAGTGGTGATGGTATGGTGATGGTTCCTGCTCCTGCTTGGAGTAGTGGTGATGGTGTGGTTATGGTTCCTGCTCCTGCTTGGAGTAGTGGTGATGGTGATGTGTGGTGATGGTTCCTGCTCCTGCTTGGAGTAGTGGTGATGGTAATGTGTGGTGATGGTTCCTGCTCCTGCTTCGTGTAGTGGTGATAGTGATGTGTGGTGATGGTTCCTGCTCCTGCTTGGTGTAGTGGTGATGGTGATGTTTGGCGATGGTTCTGCAGACCTAACCTAACCTAACCAGTCTGTCTGTGTGTCCATCTGTCTGTCCAACTATCTGTCTAACTGTTAGTCCATCTATCTGTCTGTCTCATAGTAACAACTTCCCCGAATTAATTAGAACTTTACTGTTGAAAGTTACGTTAGCTGGAGATCCGTTAAATACTGTTCAATTACCTTTAAGATAAATTGGTGTGTCTTATTGTTTTTATATACACATGAATGTTTATGTACAACCATTCATGTAGGTATGTTAGTATATGTGTTGAGCGTTTATTCTAGTGTGTGTGTTTGACTTGCCAGGTTACACACTACACTACTTCAAAGGCTCCACCTGACAGTTCATTTAAGTTTGTTAGTATTTGACAGAAGGCGCAGCATAACTCTGTCCGGGGAGTGACTCTCTCGCTCGCTCTCTCTCTCTCTCTCTCTCTCTCTCTCTCTCTCTCTCTCTCTCTCTCTCTACACAGTTCATAGCATCACCATACATCATCACTATAGTTCACATTATAACTACACAGTTCATAGTATCACTACACATCATCACTACACAGTTCATAGCATCACTATACATCATCACTATAGTTTATATCATAACTACACAGTTCGTAGCATCATTATACATCATCACTATAGTTCACATCATAACTACACAGTTCATAGTATCACTACACATCATCACTACACAGTTCATAGCATCACCATACATCATCACTATAGTTCACATCATAACTACACAGTTCATAGTATCACTACACATCATCACTACACAGTTCATAGCATCACTACACGTCATCACTACACAGTTCATAGCATCACTACACATCATGATTACACAGTTCATAGCATCACTATACATCATCACTATAGATCATATCATAACTACACAGTTCATAGTATCACTACACATCATCACTACACAGTTCATAGTATCACTACACATCATCACTACACAGTTCATAGCATCACTATACATCATCACTATAGTTCATATCATAACTACACAGTTCATAGTATCACTACACATCATCACTACACAGTTCATAGTAGCACTACACATCATCACTACACAGTTCATAGCATCACTATACATCATCACTATAGTTCATATCATAACTACACAGTTCATAGTATCACTACACATCATCACTACACAGTTCATAGTTTCACTACACGTCATCACTACACAGTTCATAGCATCACTACACATCATCACTACACAGTTCATAGCATCACTACACGTCATCACTGTAGTTTACATCATCACTCAGCTCTGTAGTAGCGGGTAACCTCTTACTACATTCTTTCACAAGTGCCTGAGGAGCCTTGGGCTCCTGGGGTGCCTTTATTATATATATATATATATATAAAATATTTTCTTTTCAAAATGTGTGATCAGTACAAAAGATTTTTACAAGAAACTACGAGTAATCTCCGAGGCATAGACGCCGAGTTAGCCGAGGCTTACACCACTTTAAGTGGTGTAAGGGTCGTGGGCTACAGCGTCTCCCTTGAAATTCCCCCAAACACAAACGTAAACTTTGTGTTGGATAAAATTGCAGATCTGGAAGACCGCCGTTCCAACAACACGACCGTCCTACAAGGATGCTCGTACCTACGGGAAGAGGTAAAAAAACTGGAGAAGATTCCATATAAGGGGATAATGTTTTATTATTCCGCCTTGACCGGAAAACAAACTAAGAACGGGTATGTCAAATTTGAATACGTGGTGAATCCACGATTGGCGCTGCAGGAATTCAAAATTTGTTTCAAAAAGGAAAGTTTCGATAGAGAAACTATTTGCTTAATGCATTACTTTATTACCGACTCAGTGAAGCTGCTCACCTCTCACCCGTCCCCCTGCACCACAACAAGTGAGAGTCCCCAGGTGACCACCGAAGGGGACACTCCCGAGGAGGTGGTCACCGACAGTGGCACTCCCCAGGAGGTGGTCACCGACAGTGACACTCCCCTGGAGGTGGTCACCGAGGAGGACACTCCCCTGGAGGTGGTCACCGACAGTGAAACCCCCCAGGAGGTGGTCACCGACAGTGACACTCCCCAAGAGGTTGTCACCGACAGTGACACTCCCCAAGAGGTTTTCACCGACAGTGAAAACCTCCAGGAGGTGGTCACCGACAGTGACACTCCTCAGGAGGTGGTCACCGACAGTGACACTCCCCAGGAGGTTGTCACCGACAGTGAAAACCTCCAGAATGTGGTCACCGACAGTGACACTCTCCAGGAGATGGTCACCGACAGTGACACTCCTCAGGAGGTGGTCACCGACAGTGACACTCCTCAGGAGGTGGTCACCGACAGTGACACTCCCCAGGAAGTGGTCAAAATGGGAAAATACAACAAAGGTTTTTTCCTGGCAGCTGCTAGCAAACTCCGTAGCGCGGTCGACGAGTTAGCCGAGGCTTACACAAAGTTAAATGGTGTAAGGGTTGTGGGCTACAGCGTCTCCCTTGAAATTCCCCCAAACACAAACGTAAACTTTGTGTTGGATAAAATTGCAGATCTGGAAGACCTCCGTTACCACAACACGACCGTAGTACAAGGATGCGGGTACCTACGGTACTAGGTAAAAAACCTGAGAATCTTACCAGACAAGGGGATAATGTTCTATTATTCCGCCAAGTGCGGAAGACAAACTAAGGAGGGGTACTACAGATATGAATATGTGGTGTATCCTCCAGTGGTATTGAAGAAATTCAAATTAGACTTTCAAAAAGAATGCTTCAACACAGAAACTATTTCCGTGATGCTAGATAATGCTATTAAATCATAGCAGCTCATCAACGAAGGCCTTGCCTCCTTCACCACAACAAGTGACAGTCCCCAAGTGGTCACCGACAGTGACGCTCCCCAGGAGGTAGTCACCGACAGTGACGCTATCCAGGAGGTGGTCACAGACAGGGGCACCCCCATGGAGGTGGTCACCGACAGTGACACTCCCCAGGAGGTGGTCACCGACAGTGACACTCCCCAGGAGGTGGTCACCGACAGTGACACTCCTCAGGAGGTGGTCAACGAGAGTGACACTCTCCAGGAGGTGGTCACCGACAGTGACACTCCCCAGGAAGTGGTCAAAATGGGAAAATACAACAAAGGTTTTTTCCTGGCAGCTGCTAGCAAACTCCGTAGCGTGGTCGACGAGTTAGCCGAGGCTTACACAAAATTAAATGGTGTAAGGGTTGTGGGCTACAGCGTCTCCCTTGAAATTCCCCCAAACACAAACGTAAACTTTGTGTTGGATAAAATTGCAGATCTGGAAGACCTCCGTTACCACAACATGACCGTAGTACAAGGATGCGGGTACCTACGGTACTAGGTAAAAAACCTGAGAATCTTACCAGACAAGGGGATAATGTTCTATTATTCCGCCAAGTGCGGAAGACAAACTAAGGAGGGGTACTACAGATATGAATATGTGGTGTATCCTCCAGTGGTATTGAAGAAATTCAAATTAGACTTTCAAAAAGAATGCTTCAACACAGAAACTATTTGCGTGATGCTAGATAATGCTATTAAATCATAGCAGCTCATCAACGAAGGCCTTGCCTCCTTCACCACAACAAGTGACAGTCCCCAAGTGGTCACCGACAGTGACGCTCCCCAGGAGGTAGTCACCGACAGTGACGCTATCCAGGAGGTGGTCACAGACAGGGGCACCCCCAAGGAGGTGGTCACCGACAGTGACACTCCCCAGGAGGTGGTCACCGACGGTGACATTCCAGAGGAGGTGGTCACCGACAGTGACACTCCCCAGGAGGTGGTCACCGACAGTGACACTCCCCAGGAGGTGGTCAACGAGAGTTACACTCTCCAGGAGGTGGTCACCGACAGTGACACTCCCCAGGAAGTGGTCAAAATGAGAAAATACGACAAAAGTTTTTTCCTGGCATCTGCTAGCAAACTCCGTAGCTCGGTCGACGAGTTAGCCGAGGCTTACACAAAGTTAAATGGTGTAAGGGTCGTGGGCTACAGCGTCTCCCTTGAAATTCCCGCCAACACAAACGTAAACTTTGTGTTGGATAAAATTGCAGATCTGGAAGACCTCCGTTACCACAACATGACTGTAGTACAAGGATGTGCGTACCTACGGCAAGAGGTAAAAAAACTGATAAATATCCCAGACAATGGGATATTTTTCTATTATTCCGCCAAGTGTGGAAGACAAACTAAGGAGGGGTACGCCAGATTTGAATATGTGGTGTATCCTCCAGTGTTATTGAGGAGATTCAAAATAGCCTATCAAAAAGAATGCTTCAATACAGAAACAATTTGCATAATGCAAGATAATGCAAAGAAAGTATGGGGGGTCATCAACCAATGTGTTGATTCCTTCTCCTCAACAAGTGACAGTCCCCAAATGGTTACCGAAGCCGGCGGTCCCCAGGTGGCCACCGAAGAGGAGAGTCCCAAGGTGGCCACAGAACAGGAGCGTCCCCAGGTAGTCACCGAAGGGGAGAAAACCCAAAAGGTCACCGAAGCCAGCGGTCCCCAGGTGGCCACCGAAGAGGAGAGTCCCAAGGTGGCCACGGAACAGGATAGTCCCCAGGTCGTCACCGAAGGGGAGAAAACCCAAATGGTCACCGAAGCCAGCGGTCCCCAGGTGGCCACCGAAGAGGAGAGTCCTCAGGTGGCCACCGAAGGGGACACTCCCCAAGAAGTTGCCCGTAGTGCTGCTGCCCAAAAGCCCAAGGCCAATAGGCCTCCTCACCAGGCCAAGAATACCTTGGTCCCAGGGGCCACAGGTAATCTCAAATCAAAGGCTGAGCACCCAACCAACAGGGTCGCTGAAGCCCGTAAAGCTGCTGCCCAACAGGCCCGGGCTAATAGGCCTCCTCACCAAGCCAAGAATACCTTGGTCCCAGGGGCCAAAGGTAATCTCAAATCAAAGGCTGAGCACCCAACTAACACGGTCGCTGAAGCCCGTAAAGCTGCTGCCCAACAGGCCCGGGCCATGGCCAAGGAGCGCCGCCTGAAAACTGCTATGAAACAAAAGTGATTAATAATCTACGTTGTTTTCTTTTTGTTTATGTTTTTGTGAAAACTAAAAATAAAGTATAAATTAATATTATTTGTATTTTTACTCCACAAATAACTTATAAAGCATCTCCTGCATACAATTCTTACTGCACTTACTTATATCACATATATACAGGACTGGTAATACCTGGGTATAAATAACACTTTAAAATAGCCCAACTCTCATACACAAACATATCACTCACCGGGGTATTCTGTCTTGCTGTCCAAGCATTTTCCTAGTTTATGGCCAACAATACCAGGGATAAGACTTTGTTGCATTTGTGTTTGTGTGTGTGGAGGGGGGGGGGTACTGCACGGTCACTTGTTATCAATACTTTTAAAGATCACGAGATATACACTACAGTTAGTGTAAAATGAATATGATAAAATACAACGAAATATATATAATAAGAATATTTAATAACAAAAATAATTAATAATTATTATTATTATTATTATAATTATTATTATTATTATTATAATTATAATTATTATTATTATTATTATTATTATTATACATCACATCTGAGCATTTACGAACGCTAAAATTCTAAACATATTATGTAACAACTCGTACATTATAAATATAATAAGCTTTCAGTCCACATTGACACTAAATTAACAACATTCATTTAAATATGAAAGGACTTAGACAGTTTGAAACAAATAATTAAAAAAAATAACAGGTGGGCTAAAATAGCACTTAAATCAAGGAGATTTAAAGGTCCTTTGATTAAATCTTTGAATAAAATGATTAATATAATTATTTTACTAATAAAAAATTGTTCAATATAAAATTTTGACTGAAAAGTAATGAGCAAAAGCTTATTAAGTTTATTTGTTGTAATATTGTTTGAGGACTCACTGATCGCTGGTTGATGACGTCATGGCTTCACGTCGCAAACACACACACTCGCCACCACTTATCTGTGTTATTTTACCACTAAATCATTTTAATGTATCACTTTTTCTCACTTTGAACAATTAAAGGTGTATATAGTATCACTCTATATTACAAGTACTAAAATTTAATAGGTAACTTCTTATAGAACGTTGCCAGCGATCACTGGAACAAATAAATGGACAACGGCATTGTTTTCGTTTCCTATTACATTCCTTTGCTTCATAATCCACTGAATATCATTTCAAAAATTCCTCTGAAGGTTGTTTCTGTAAATTACTTTTCTGGGAAAGTCACACAAGCATAGATTACCGGTAATTCAAGAGCAAATTATTGTCACTATTGGACACTGGTCGACAGACGATAATATAATGGCAGAGTGAGCGGCGGTACACCTCTTAAACGCCCGTGAGTTGTGACCGAGTATTTAAAGCTCCTTGGTTGTGACGTTGAATTTAATTTATATAATTTTAACTATCCGCTCTCTCTCTCTCTCTATATACAATCAACACCTCAACCCGCCAGGATTCGAACCCACGGCACACAAGCCTATGACTGTGACCGGGGAACGCTAACCGCTGGACCACCAGGATACTAAAAGCAGTCCTAGACTTTGTTATATTTCACACAAAGCCTGTTCAACGAGCTTATGGCGCCGTGAACAGGCTTTGTGTGAAATATAACAAAGTCTAGGACTGCTTTTAGTATCCTGGTGGTCCAGCGGTTAGCGTTCCCCGGTCACAGTCATAGGCTTGTGTGCCGTGGGTTCGAATCCTGGCGGGTTGAGGTGTTGATTGTATGTAGAAGTCCGCGTGCTTTATTGAGCTAATGAAATATATATATATATATATATATATATATATTATTATTATTATTATTTTTCTGTAATATTGATTATCGTATAAAATAGAAAAAAATTATGATATTGTGAAATGATAAGGGCGCAGCATTTTTCGCCAGACGAGTTTGTTTATATGACGGTGACGGTGTATTGCAACAGTTTTCTTTAATATTTTTTACAGTAAGTGCTTGTGCAAAATTTCTAATGTGACAATACGTGAACATAACTCTAAAGAATATTATGAAATATCAATAAAAGATTGAAAAGACGTAAAAAAAAAACTAAGAAAGGAGCGAACAAAAAATTTACATGTTTATGACATCTTTATACACAACGACCTTTTGAGCAGCTAATCATAATAATTTTATATTAAAATTTACCTTCTCTAATAATTACTGTGACTATGTGTGTGTGTGCGTGTGTGGGATTTTTGTTTACAAACATCTGAATGTGAAGCCATGATGTCATTAGGTTCCGACGTCACCACGATATGACGTCACTCGGAAGGCCCTCGGTAAGTACACAAGCAGTATTTTTTAATAGCTAGCAACTATTAAGCTTACTTTATGTCACTTTACTGTAATTTAATGATATGTATGACCTTTCTATTTACATAAGTAAGAATTATTTCATTAAGGGAACTGCTGACTGGGGTTATTTTCTTTGTTTTCTCATTACATAGTTCCATCTTTTTTTTTTATTAACTCCACCAAAATGATAATAATTACCACACTAGTTGACAATTAAGAGGAGGAGGACCGAGCGTGTTGAGGCAAGGAGCACGACAAATCTCTGACCCTGAGGAAACTTGACCACTTGTGATGTTTAACAGACAGACAGACAGACAGACAGACAGACCGACAGACCGACAGACAGACCGACAGACAGACAGACAGACAGACAGACAGGCCAACAGACAGACCGACAGACAGACCTACAGACAGACCGACAGACAGACAGACAGACAGACAGATAGAAATAAAAAAGGAAATGAACAAGAGACAAAGGGAAAGTGTGTAAAAGGCAGAAACAAAAATAAAGAAAAGAGAGAGGGGGAGAAAGGGGGGGTAGAAAGGGAGAGAAAATAAAGATTTCCAATAGTAATAGTTAAAATGTGTGTGTGTGTGTGTGTGTGTGTGTGTGTGTAAAAGCTCACATGTATGTGTACTCACGTATCTGTGCTTGGTCGTGGTTGGTTATACATGTACATATATAAATAGTTGAGTGCGTTCGTGTTCGCGTCTGTGTATAGGTTTATATGTGTGTGCTTGCGTGTGTGCGTGTGTGTGTGCGTGTTCGTTGGTCGCTGTACACATCCTCCAAATATGCAAATTAAGAGAATCAATACCGCCTGGAGACAACGATGGGAGGCGGGAACTATCTTCAACACAACAATACTCCACAACTTGGCACCACACGAAGCTGTTGTATCTCCGTCGGGAAGCGTTTCAGTGGGAGGTTTCCGGCAGGCTGGCAGGTAGGGAGAGAGGTAGGAAGGTTAAGGGGAGAGATGGAGGGAAGGAGGCATGTAAGGAGGGAAGGCATGTAAACAGATAGTAAAGGAGGTAGGTAGGTAGGGAGGCTGGCCAGTAGGAAGGGAAGTGGATGGGGAAGAAATAAGGGAGGGAAGAAGAAGAGCTCAGGAAAGGAGGAAAGAAAGGAGAGGGGGGAAAGAGAGGAAGGAAAATTAAATCAACATTCAAACAGACAGGCATGCAAACAAAGCACGGGGGAGGGGGGGGGTGTCGCCAAGCGGACAGAGACCTCGAGACGTCCCTGCAATTGCAATATCACCTTACAACAGCGACGGAATACGTAGGTTGGCTGCAGTTGTATGTCCTCCCATCCAACTTGGCTGCTAGCGAGACAAGGCTTCCTGGAACAGTGCGCAGCATGGACATGAAGCCTTCAGGGTCATTGAAAGTCATGGGATATGTCATGAACAAACCAGTGTCGTCTCACCTACCTTGGGAGACGAGAGTGTGTGTGTGTGTGTGTGTGTGTGTGTGTGTGTGTGTGTGTGTGTGTGTGTGTGTGTGTGGCGTGTCTGCAATATTAGTGTGTGTGTGTGTGTGTGTGTGTGTGTGTGTGTGTGTGTGTGTGTGTGTCTGTGTGTGTGTGTCTGTGTGTGTGTGTGTGTGTCAGTGAGAGATGAAATGGTGGCCTCATTACATATAGTGTAGTAAATGTCACATGTGAGTCAATCGTCCCATTTTCCATAAATAATTCAACACCGACTCTTGGTAATAACTTAATGGTAGAGAAAGTGAACCGCGGGCCTATGTAATCGTAAATTATCTAACAAGGGAACGTTTTACCACACGAGAGTAAAGGAGAAAGTACAGTGGGCACGCCTGACTGACTACACCACGTAGCCTGTAGAAACTTTGAGAACTTACCATTGCGAGAGTAGAGGAAGAGTTTGGCAGTCACGAATAACAAAAACGTGATGAAAGGCAAAAATGTAAAATTTGAATAAAATGAAGAAGCAAACGAAAAATTATAAGCGAAATGTTTCTTCGATTGTTAAAAAGCTCTGAGTAATAAATGAAGACGAAGAATATACTGTAAATCTCAGATTGTTTCAAATTAATTTCAAACGTGAAAATGTGATTCTGCAGCAATTGAAGTGACCAGAGACAGAGTTGGTGCAGAGCTGTCGCTAGGGGCTGAGGTTTTACGATTTTGAGGAACGAATTGAGAGAATATATGAAGATATTACAGAGATATATGTGTTAGAGAGACATGTAAATAGATCTCAGAATAGAATAATATAGAAAAATATAGAAAGCGATAAAGGGATAAAGTTGAACAGATAGCCAAACCGCAAATCTCCTGCAAACATTAAAAAAAAGTTGATCACAATCCCCTATATTCAATTTCTCGAAACCACAAGAGTTGAAAGCCAAGTCGCGGACCCACAAAGGATGCTGACATGGCTGACCTGATAGCAAGAGAGAGAGAGAGAAAGTAATTTTCGCCGCTCGGTGTCACATCTAAGAGTTGACTCTCTCGACTTGTCTCCGCCCTTACCCCTCAAACTTCTCCCAACTTCTGCTTGCCTGCACGATAATTCCTGCTACTTCCCCTACCACCACCACCATCCATCCCTCTCTTCTCCCCCTCCCCCACTCCCTCCCGTACTTCCTCTTCGCCAACCTCAAGGACCCTCACCACCGCCGCCAACCAACTTTGAGACAATTACAGTGAAGGGGGGAGCAATGGCTTGTGAGTACTAGTCCGGCTTGTTTGACTCTGTGTATGTGTGTGTGTGTGTGTGTGTGGCGGGGTGAGGGGTAAGGTACTTGGGCAGAGAACCACATCACCCCCCCAGCCGTCGTCTTATTTGTGTCTTGTGGATTATTACGATGTTAAGCGTAAGGGAGGTAAAAGCGGAACAATGATTACCCGAAGATTCTGAGACTTCAAGATTGCGGGTTATTTAAGTTTTAATTGGTGTGGAATTACCACTGAGGAAAGTTGAGTCGGCGGTGTTTTTTATATTTATTTTTATTGAATTATAATCGGTACTGAGAAAGAAATACTTGGCTTCTTGTTTGCCTCCGTGACGAAAGAGAGAGAGAGAGAGAGAGAGAGAGAGAGAGAGAGAGAGAGAGAGAGAGTAAAAACTTCGTGATTCGTTATGGATATGTACAAAGTAACTCTATATATCCTTTAGGAGAGAAAAAAAACACTACCTCCCTTGTGAGATATCTCTCATTCTCTCCTGGGTGTGGAAAGGACACACCCCTATCTCTCCTTCTCTTGTACATATTAGAGTTTATACATCTCTGACCTGCTAGTTAATTCTCTGGATAATAAACACACGGGAACTTTTCTTATGGGTGATAGAGCAGTCTGCTAAACCTTCACAGAAAAAACACGTTCTTGTCTGACTCTAGGGAGACACATTTTGAGGAGTCTGCACTGAGCTGAGTAACGCCACCTCAAGAATGTCCATCTTGGCTTTCTCTTCTAATTCTTCTTCCTCTTTCTCCTTCTTTCTCTCACCTACTCTTAAATTGGGTTGGATGACTGTGTGTGTGTGTGTGTGTGTGTGTGTGTGTGTGTGTGTGTGTGTGAATTTCAGTCTCAACCAACTTCTGTCACTTTCTACATCCTTCTGTCACTTCTCTCCCTTACCTTCTCTTCATCTTTTTTCTCTTAGTTAACCCAAACAAAGAAAAAGAAAAACGTTGTCCTCTGTAGTAAGAGAAAACAAATTTCCTTCAGAATGTAAATTAATTTCGGAGAAAGATGTGTAAATCTTATACTCTTCGATGTATTAGTAACCATCAACATTAAAAACATAAATTCAGACTTTTTTTCATATATCAAGTACAACCTCACAAAAGACGTTCTTTTTTTATTACACATATATATTAATGCTAATTCAAATAACTGTATTGATTTTAATTACTCTTTTATCTTTCATAGCTATTAAAAGTTATTGGACTTGTTAAAACTTCATACAACTACAAAGGACAAAAAATTACGGCTGTTATTGGATTTCAGGCTCTAGGGAGAGGCATTACAAAGTATTGTTGAGGTTCTTTTACAAGGCCGTATATCCAGCCCGCCTAGAGCAGTTTTGGGGTCTCAGTGGGATTGGCTCGAGGTCTGTGACTTGTGTAAGTTTCGGCTCACTATGCCGGGGTCAAGGCGTGTTTTCTCGTCTGTGTGATGGCCACTTCTGACTCTTTATCATCTCTCCAGTAGATGGCATCTCCTGAATCCCACCCCTGCCTCTGTTGGATTTCGAATTTTATGAACAAGTGGAGTTATCAGGGATGTCATTGTGAAAGGAATTAACTCATCGTCATCAAGGGGTTAATTCATCGTCCTCAACGGGTTAAATCATTATCATTATGGGATAAGATCATCGTCCGTGAGGGGTTTAACATAATCCCCGAGGAATAAATCATCGTCGTCGAGAGGTTAAATCATCCTACATCAGGAATTACGGAATGTTCTTTTTTTACTTATGAACAAAAGCTGAACAAAATCTTCAACGTCACGACAACAAAGAGTTTGTAGGAACAGCTTTACATCAACACACTCAGGCGAGGAAGCAAAGTAAATAAGTCAATAAACAGGTGAATAGATTTCCATGCAGAGAAATCCTCGACACACAGGGATAAAGGAGAGATAGAAGGGGAAGAAAGAAAGAAGTGAGAGTGGAGAAATGGGAAAGGAAAATAAAAGGAGAAGGGGAAAGAGAGAGTGAGAGGTGGGAGAACAGAGAGAGACAGGTAGCAAGAAGAGAGAGAGAGAGAGAGAGGTATGTCTGGTAAGTTGAAGGAGACATTAGCGTGTACTGTACATTATTAAGGCGAGTGTTATTGTGGTGATTTGGTGTCTCTGGTGGTCGAGCTGCTGGTGCCTTTCCTTAGTGAAGTTTTTGCGTGTGTCTTTCTCTCTTTATTACTTTGAGTATCTCTCTCCTTCTATGGTTGTTTTTTCTGTTTGTCTCTACGTTTGTTAGACTGTTTTCTTCTCTATCTCTCTCTCAGCACACACACACACACCTCTTCTGTCACTACATCCCCACCTCCTCATTCGGTTTCCATTCTTTGACAGTCATTTCTAATCCAATAGCATCAGTGAGTGGCTGTAGGAAAGACGCTCCTCAAGTACGCATAAATGGATTAAATTTAATTTATACCTAAAATTTTCTACAAGAGAATCCCACCGAAGACATTCACTACCTCACAACACATTCGTTATTCTATTCCGAAATAAAAGAAAATGTGATTAACTTAGGCGGCGCTATGATGTACTTCACTACAGTTTTATTATCTGTAAGAAAAACCACTTGTTATAGTAATAAGAGGTGTAATGTGTGAATTTGTGTAGCGATGT
Source organism: Homarus americanus (assembly GCF_018991925.1). Taxonomy (NCBI): domain Eukaryota; kingdom Metazoa; phylum Arthropoda; class Malacostraca; order Decapoda; family Nephropidae; genus Homarus; species Homarus americanus. Next base: position 13,956 of record NW_024715562.1, read on the forward strand.
GTTCTTTTTTCGTTCTCCTCAACGATGAAGGAGTCGTCTTCTCTGCCTGTCTGTCTGTTTGTGCGTCTGTTCCTACACTATGGATGATATCTTGTGGCTTATGGCGTATATTTTTTTTGGGGGGGGGGGCGGGGGTGATAATTTTCTACCTTGTGGATGCCATTCTCTATACACCTGCTATTTTTTCTTTATTGTTTTCTTATTTTTTACTCTATTGTTCAAATTGTATTTTTTCCCCAACTGCTAACACATTAAATCTTACCTTTCTTAATACACCACTTCCTCCATTCCGTATGCATTCAGACTGACATCGATTCTTCTTTTCAGCATTAATTTTTGCTTTTCTCTGACCATACATTCTCCCAAACTCTATCACTGATATTTGTGTTGCTTGCTCCGAATCTCCCACTAGCACAGTGTCATCTGTAAACAGAAGATGACTCACCTCCCATTGCCTTCCCATTTCATTATTTACCCAACTTGCACCCTCTGTCCATTACTCTAACTTTCCCCTCTCCTACTATCCCGTCCATGAAAGTATTGAGCAACTATGGCGACGTTACAAATCACAGATAAACTCCAAAAGATATAGTACTTCACTTTCCCTGTACACATATGAACTGATTGCATCAAGTTTCCAGATATTTTCAATACCTTCCACATCGTTTTTCTACCTACTATTATTATTATTATTATTATTATTATTATTTTTATTATTATTATTATTATTATTATTATTATTATTAACACAGCAAATAGGTGTTGTTTCCTGTTGTTAAATCACAGCCTCGCCTTTGCTGAGTTTCGTAAAATCGGTTCAGTGGTTTTATAGATATTTGTTTCAGACACACACATACACATTAAGGAGGCAATTACAATGCCTCCTTTCTCTCTTGGGACTGAAATACTAACCAGGAAGAAATTTCCCCAGACGCCAAAGGTAATCTGTTAGAGTGAGTTTGATGCTTTCAGAGGAAGACATCTCCTGCTATAAAGCATCATCTGATCTGTTTAGCATGACTGAGACACCATAAATCAAGATTAACTTCATTTTGCACCTAAAACAGTCTTTTGATCTAGTACAAAAGCTAAGGTGAAATAGTAGGAGAGGACAATATAATTATTTCAGCTAATTCCACAGGTAATATTTTATGGTCATAGCTCGTAACATAAATCCAGAATTATAATTTGTTTCTGGATATTATCATTAACTTATCAATACTTCACTATAATTTAATTGAGACTTTATTGATTTTTTTATATATTTTTTTTTAACAAGGAACAGAATTATTGCTGTCTGGGAAAGGATATTGAGTTCATTACCCGTAACTTAGTGGTGTTTGTGTATGGTTATATATAGTCAATAATACATATGATGATGTTAAAAAGCTCCTAGAATGAACTACAGTATGTGAACCGCTGTTAAAACTTTGTCGTAATTCGTAATCGTGATCCTAAGTCTGACGAATGTTTGAAGGAAGGCCATGTGTATCACACCAGATTGGTATTTAAAAAACTTGTATTTTTTTAACCAGATGACCGACAACTGGGTGAGGTGTCACAGCCCAGTCGAGTATTTCACAAAGCTCTTGGCTAAGTGAATGTTTCGCGTTGTTGTTCCATGAAAAACGTTCACTAGAAGCAACACTCGTCTCTAGTGCAGCACAAATTTAACTCCAACACAAAAGTTTCAGGCAAAAAAATAAAAACAAAAGGAAAATGACGCAAGGAGAGTATAAGCATTTAGAAACCCTCGAATGTTTTTAGTTTTTCCTGGGCTGCGGGAACATAGGAGAGTTTTAAGCATCTAATTTGCATAATGCATGAGTTTTAGTAATAAATAATGACAGCGAGAGCACACCAGGCTTTACGGAGAGCCTGACCTGGGTCTGTTATACGAGGTGTGGGCTCTCCTGGGGGGGCAGGGTGTTCGTCCTCATGCTAGACTTAGTAAAACATGTGATTATTTGTAGTTTCCGGGTTACTGTTACACTGTGTGGGTAACCATGAGCCCCTGCGATATGGTGTAACGTCATCAATATTTATCTCCTCTTGAAGGTAACAGACATGTCATTATTGTGGATTTTCTTCCTGTTTTCCTCTTCATTCTTTCATTTTTTCTTTCATTCTTCTTGGAGATAATTCACAAACCATCGCCACTTCATCAATCTTGAGCTAATTAATTTGAAGTTTGAAATTTAATTAATCTTAATTTCTCTTTTTTTTTAATGTTATACAGCAAAAAGTTAAATTCACTAAATTACATATGTATTTAAGTTACTCTGTTTATCCATATTTAGACCAATCATGTTGTAAGTTGTTACGATAGACCACCTTTACTATTTTTTTCCATTTTACAAGGGTCAAAGGTCACCGACGAATCATCTGAGTCTGAATGGAGACAATATCATGACGTCTTCAATTCCCACATATGTTACTATATATCTGAGAAACACACACACACACACACACACACACACACACACCACACACACACACACACACACACACACACACACACACACACACACCACACACACACACACACACACACACACACACACACACACACACACACACACACACACACACACACACACACACCACACACACACACAAACACACACACACACACACACACACACACACACACACACCACACACACACACCACACACACCACACACACACACCACACACACACACACACACACACCACACACGCACACACACACACACACACACACACACACACACACACACGCACACCACACACACACACACACACACACACACACACACACACACACACACACACACACACACACACACACACACCACACACACACACACACACACACACACACACACACACACACACACACACACACACACACACACACACACACACACACACACACACACACACACACACACACACACACACACACCTTATATATCGCGTTCATTCTGGTTTATCCTTGATGTATCTACACTATCTTTACTTTTCTGTTTTCACTAATTTTCTTATTTTTGTAATAATCTATGGAAACAATATGACGATACAAACAAAAAAGACTCACATAGTATCGGTGTGTGTGTGTGTGTGTGTGTGTGTGTGTGTGTGTGTGTGTGTGTGTGTGACAGGAAGGAGAGATAACTTTATTTTTATTATACACGAGAGGACTAAAAAATGTATATCTCACTCGACAGTTGTAGCAAAATGGTCTCATAAACACATACCATTTGAGGGGACAAGCTGAATCCCAGACAAACCGAGAGCCGGATCTGAGGTTTTATATTTAAGCTCTTTTTTTTCTTTTTTTTTAGATTAGTTTAGGTTAGATTAGGTTAGGTTAGATTAGGTTTAGGTTAGGTTAGGTTAGGGGTAGGTGGGTTAGGTTAGGTTAGCTGAGAATGGGTTCCTGCTCCTGTTTATTTGCTCACCTAACCTGTCCTCTAACATAGCCTTTACTGCCCAACTTAACTTTGCCAACATCATCGTCACCGCATTACGATTTTATAAGCTTGATTGGGCTAGCTGTGATTGCCTTTGGGCATGGTGTCCCGGTAGTCATCAAGCAAATTTGAAACCGGATGTTCTGCTTATCGCTAATCACCTTTTATAGAGTTGGAACTGGACGTTACAAGTAGGACTTCCAAGCGACCTGAAAAAGGCAAGATTCTTAATCCCTTACATTACCCTAACATACTCGTTAACATACCCCTAACATAAGGAACACTACCGTCTAACATTACTCTACCTCTAACATAACCTAACCTAACGTACACTACCGTCTAACATGACTTAATCTACCTCTAACATAACCTAACCTACCCTCTAACATAGCTTACCCCGGCCTAACATACTGTATAACCAACCTTCACCAGGCCGAACTCACACACACACACACACCTCTAATACGATAAATCGACCCTGGAATCTTGCCGGAGACCAGTTATATGCTTTAGTGGTCTTCGGCGATAGCAAGAGAGAGTCACCCACTGGAGTTGGCTGGTACTAAGCCTCTTTATCTTCACAGTATCTAATATTCTGGCATCCTTATCGCGTGTCTTTTAAAAGCTCTCGGAACATTCCTACACTCCCAACTTTTACCAGCCAGTGAAAGTCTGTACGTTTTTCACTTTTACAGCTGTTATAAGTTCTGTAAACTCTGGTAGGTTCATGTAACTATTCTCATTTTCGTTGGACGCATAGGAAAAACGAGTTGATTGTTAAGCACACTTGGTGATGTTTGTTAGTGTGTGTGTGTGAGTGTGATTGTGTGTGTGTGTGTGTAGGAAGGGAAAATACGTTGTCATATAACTACTGTTGTTTCTATTCCAAACTCCCCTACCGCTACCACAACTGTTGTTATTTCTCTTACCACTTAATATTTTAGAGGTTTTGTTTTACAACTCCCACTACTTTTATCACCATCGTTATTGTTATGACTGTTGCTATTATTTTACTAATGTTTTGGGGGTGCGGCGACCCAGTGGATATATCTCGTCTCTCTCTTTTAACATAGCAAAGTGGTTTTATTACTATAGCACCAGTCTTATCTCTTTTGCTACATATGATCAGCATACAAAGATGAAGATAATTTATTCCATCGGCCTTTCTCTTTATTTCCCAGCCAATTATATAGTTAGTTACCTGTCTTCTCTTTCTTTCGGATTACCTAATCAACAAATTTCATAAGTCCTTCTCTCTGGCAGAATAGAAAAAGGACAAATTTAATAACTCCTTTCTCTCTACCAACACCATCAAGACGCAAGAACGTAAGATTAAATCACTCCTCTCTTCTACCAGCATAGCAGAATGGCAGATTACATAGTTCCTTCCCCCCCGGGCCTGCTGAGCTGCCAACAACGGCCGGGGCTGTACTTGCCAAGCCTCACGCAAGAATGTCATCCACGCCGGACGGGCACCGCCTCCACGTGACCAGTGACAGGGAGGCGACGGCTGAAAGGAGAGGGGAGATTACACGCGATACCGTCCACACTTACGAACGCCAAAGAGAGAGAGAGAGAGAGAGAGAGAGAGAGAGAGAGAGAGAGAGAGAGAGAGAGAGAGAGAGAGAGAGAGACATATACAAGTATATACACGATAGATAAGATATATTTATGTGTGTTCACCTTCACATATCGTTGCCTCCAGAAGAATATAGAAAGTTGTAGATACGTACATATAACCTTACTATATATTTAACAAAGTAAAATCAGAATATATAATTTTATATAGTAACATTAATTTATGGCGTCATGATTTGTTGCAACATCATAAATATCCAGTTATTTCCATACTAACCAAAGCCATAAAAGCTTCATTAATATGTACATAATTTATGATAATGACGGAACAGTTGTGATAGACATACGACCCGAATCATTTTTATTTTCAGCTGCTCTCGCGGTCAGCCTTTCATCTCTGCTCACTACATCTTGCGTCACCCTCGTTGGTGCTCCAGCATCTTACCGTCTTCTTTAACGGCTTCCATTCCTTTCACCATTATATATGAATCGAGAGAGAGAGAGAGAGAGAGAGAGAGAGAGAGATTGGTTTTTCAATGAACCTCTCCTTAGGTCTTTGGCCTTTCAGTCACTTGATCTCCAATAAACATTCTGAGCAGCTCTCCAAATCTCCAGTAATCTTGCCTTCTCTTTCGCTCCAACTGAGGATGGGAGAACGTATAAAGTTATGGTACAGTCTCAGAGCAATTTTTACTTCATATTGATAGCTTTATTGTGTTGCAGCTTACGTGAGGCAGGTAGGTACTTCCTCACGTCCCCAGATAGAGATATAGTTAAAGAAGGAACATGAATCTACCCCAGTATTTGTATGAAGACAGACTAAAAGGCGTGCGTGAATATGAAGATAACGCCAGGCGCTGTATAGCTCCATTGCTGGCGCTGTTTTTATGGCACGGGCCTTTGAAATCTTAATACCGGGTCTTCTATGCTCCTTAATGACTGTGTGTAGGGTAGGCACGTAAGCTATCATGGGTTACCCAAAGGTCGTGAACGAGTGTATAATACAAAGGCAGGGTAAACATGAGACTGTTTGTAAACACACACACACACACACGCTGCGTCCTTATGGCAATGCAAGAGGTTTTTTGTTCCTTTTGTGTACACTGGTGAGACGCCATTGACCATATGCTGTATAATTTCTTAATTTTGTAAACCTCTTTCTTATTCTCCTTTTTTCTCTCTTTTTTCTATCTGTTTATATTTTGGAGAATACTTTGTCTTGACGGGTACTCACCTTGTAGGCAGGTCAGGCAAGGCTTTAGAAATGTTAACTAGTTTCAGCTTTCAAATATGTTTACTGTATAGAGGCAAACAGTTAATTATATGATAAACATAAACTTTAAGAAATACCCCTCACAAATATTAAGATAGTCTGTAGAAATAATAGACAGGAAATAGGATGTGGCATTATACTAAGGGAATAAATGTTTTCACGTTAGATCATATCAAATTAGGTTAAGTTATATATAAATTTTGACGAAAGGTTAATGATGATGTTTCCTTAACCACCAAGTGACTGTACATTAATATACACTGTGGTTTGTTGAAGGTACGCCATAATTTGTCCTAAGAGTGGTAATTGGAAATAAGTTCTTCGTTCTTCGTTGAAAAATTTAAACTTTAATAAGAGTTGAATGACAAAATATGTTTAATAATAGTAATCTTGACACTGTCGAACTGAAAAGTTAACATCCGACCAATATGTTATAAAATGTGTAAAGCAGAGTACAGCACTAGGGAAATGTAAACGAACAACAGTATCTGGCATGAAAAGTACAATTTGAAAAAAAAATGTTGTGCATAGGTGTTAATTACACAACGTTTCATGTTTTTAGGTGTTGTAAACAGGTGGTCGTATTTCTTATGAAAATTTATCTTACTTTTTGAAAACAAAGATGAAATGAATATAGGAGCAACCATCTGTCTGAGTACTGTGTATTATATAATTTCCTTACCAATGTGTGTGTGTGTGTGTGTGTGTGTGTGTGTGTGTGTGTGTGTGTGTGTAACTGCAGTTTCTTAATTCTAAATGCCAAATATGTTGTATGTGTCTGGAGAATGCGTAGACTATATAATTTCACATATTTCAAACTATAGTTAGAACTTTAACAGTGTTCAGGAATCATTTAAGCTTACATGGAAGTTTTATGTTTCCTAATTAGAACTATAGACACTGAAACGAAAAGAGCATTTTGCAATACGTAAAGTAAACGAAGACGTGTGTATGAAATATTTATCATTTTGTGTTAATCTCTCTCTCTCTCTCTCCTCTTTTGTTTCAAAATGCCAGGCAAGTTGTATTCCAGCCGGGCGGTGAACAACTTCAAAGACTCTTTACATCGTCTTACAAACAATTTGGACAATATCTCTGTAAAAGATTTGCATGAATGTTTTCATTTACATTTTTAAGGTTTTAAAGCCAGAGGCGCAAAGTAATGCCACTTACATCCAGGATAATTACAGAAAGTTCCGGGGAAGTACTTACATTTTGTATTGTGACTGCTTGGTGGGTGCGGGGAAAGTGCTTTCTTGTGTTTCACCAATTGTTGTGTTGTGTGGAGATGCGTGTTCCTTTCCCTGCGTCCTAGACAGTAACGCAACGAAAGGTTTACCGTACTATGTGTTGTCATCTAGTGTGGGAGAACTAATAATAATAATAATAATAATAATAATAATAATAATAATAATAATAATAATAATAATAATAATAATAATAATAATAATAATAATAATATCATCATCATAATCATCAACAGATAATGAATATAATTCCAGAAAGACGAGGTACAGTGCAGTATTTGAGACGTCTGACAGCCAATCCAAATTCACCTGTATTCTTGTTATACAGTGATGGGCCACCTGACTTAAACTTCTTAAAAGGTATCCACAACTCCCAGGGCAGGTTGCTTTATAACTCTCTACACACAAGTAATGACCTTCAGTTGGTCTTGACTCTTGACAGTGAAGTAAACGATGCTTCAAGCGGGTTTTGTTCGCCGCTTTATGAATATGTGCACAGATTTGAAAGCCGTCAAGAGGAGCTCCCGAGCCTTGTTGTAATTCTCCAGTATGAGATGAACGCACCAAATACATATAGCTTAGTTAGATAAATAGGGTAATTAAAAAAAGCAGAAACGCGAACAATTTTCACCTTGTGTTATGTATGTGATATATCTCTTAATATGTCATTGCTGACTAGTTGTTGAAGCGCAGTAATATATTATATAAAACAATCTTTCTGGGAGAATTATGAGGTTTGGATATATATCTGGCAGGATACGCCGCTCGGAAATGATTATTTCTTCAGGCGATTGTGTCTAAAAGAAGAATAGATAGAATTAGGGAAAAATCGAATATGGCAAAAATGCAGCTACTGTGAATGGCACAAGTCATGCACGACGACACACCACGACTAGTCTAGTCTCGGTCATGGATGGGACAGACATGCACGACGACACACCACGACTAGTCTAGTCTCAGTCATGGATGGGACAGACATGCACGACGACACACCACGACTAGTCTAGTCTCGGTCATGGATGGGACAGACATGCACGACGACACACCACGACTAGTCTAGTCTCAGTCATGGATGGGACAGACATGCACGACGACACACCACGACTGGTCTGGTCTCTCCGGTCATGGATGGGACAGACATGCGACACCACCACGACTAGTCTAGTTTCAGTCATGGATGGGACCAGACATGCGACGACTTACACCGACTAGTCTAGTCTCAGTCGCTAGATGGGACAGACATGCACGACGGTACACCACGACTAGTCTGGTCTCGGTCATGGATGGGACAGACATGCGACGACACACCGACTGGTCTGGTCTCAGTCATGGATGGACAGACATGCACGACGACACACCACGACTAGTCTAGTCTCAGTCATGGATGGGACAGACATGCACGACGACACACCACGACTAGTCTAGTCTCAGTCATGGATGGGACAGACATGCACACAAAACTCCAGAGAATATGTGAGAAATCCATTCTGACCTTTCAGTTACCCCGGGAACAAGAGACTCCCCTCAAATATTGACAGTGAGATAGAGAGCCAAGATATACACCTGCATGTACAAGTAGACAGTCCATGCCTGTGCCTGCCAGCCTGAGTCTCTCAATTATTTACAGATTATGTGGGTCGCTGCTAACATGATGTTGTCAGGTGTCAGCAGAGTGAGCACCTCTTTCATTCAGCCTGTGATGGTCAGCGGGGGAGGCGATAAGTGTGATAGTAGGGCTCAAGTGAAGGTGCAAAAATTCTTTTATATTTTCCCTTAATCTTACTGTACTTCTGCGTATGAACAGGGGTCCCTACCACGGCGCCAGAAGAGCAACAAAAGCAATCCTAGGTTTTGTTTTATTTCACACAAAGTCCGATCGTTCGTCTTACGTTTAAGCAACGTGAACCTCTATCGGAGATTGCCCGTGCTAACTGTGTGGTCGTAATAGCATTTTACCGACTCGAACTAGGAAACACGAGGTCTACATACAGTATACAGTGTATATCTCAACAGTCCATATACACACGGACTTCCAAATACAAACAATACCTCACTAGTCGGGAATCGAACCCTGGACCTCTATGCCGTGGTAGCGACCCTTGTTCACACGCACACTGAAATTCCACTGTAGGAGAAGATAAAATACACAATAAGAGGATCACTGTATTTTTCAATGGTGGGTTACAGACGGTCGTAATATACAATTCTCTCGTGTTTTTTTTTTTTTGGGGGGGGGTGTTTTATCTTCTCTTACAAATGGATATCAGTGTTATGTGTCTCCATACCTGTGTTGTGTTATAAATATGTTCATCAGTACTTTCAATTTGTGTGTAATTTAATTCACGTACGAAACTGAAACAACAAATTTCTTCTTTTACATAGGAATTTCTTTTGCGACTCTATACAATACGTGTTACATTATACCACTGAAGCTACATATTTTTATCTCTTTCTTTTTGATAATTTTTTGGGGCAATCTCAGGAATACAAATCTTTTGGGTAATGTAGTGATCAGCTTCTATAACATCTCTATTTGTTTTGCGAATTGTTTAATATAAAGTTCGTCTCACTTCTCTTTTGTTAGAATTGGACTGTGTGTGTGTGTGTATGTGTGTGTGTGTGTGTGTGTGTGTGTGTGTGTGTGTGTGTGTGTCATCTTTTCCATTCACTAAGAAAATTTTGGTTGTTGTTGAGATACTGGCTCACCCAGGGCGGTCTTCGTACAATGGGACACGTGAAGTTATAAATCTCAGTTAAACAAAAGATATCGCTTACGTCAACCTATACACAGCGAAATTCCAAGCTAATTTAAGCTTCCTTTGAAAAGTTGGAAAATTATTCATAACTTTTTTCAGCTTTAGAAACAATTCAAAGAAAAATAGACAGAACGAGAGAAAGAGAGTGAGAGCTAGAGAGAGAGAGAGAGAGAGAGAGAGAGAGAGAGAGAGTCCAATACAACATTAAAGACCTCAGAGTGGTCTGCAGCTACAATAACAAGAGGATGAATATTTAAGTGACCCATGATACCAGGTAGTTTCTCTCTCTCTCTCTCTCTCTCTCTCTCTCTGTTTCAATATTTAATTTCTTCATGTATTTAAGAGAATGATAACAAAGACAGTAACAATGAAAGTAGTAAGGCTGAAGCCATTAATATTTGTAGTATTAATGATACAAAGAATAATAATAACCATAATAATAACAATAATGATATTTTGATTATAAACCTTTACGTCTGTACAATATATCTAGAATGAGGTACAACTTTGAGCCAGGCCTTAGCGTACATCAATAGTCTTTCCAACTCTTCATCGTGAGTCGAGAACGTGAAACATGTTTTGGGTGTTTCTCCTGCCCGTCTCTCACGTTACCTTAGATTTTACACCATGTTGGCTCTGATAGAAATTCCGTCTAGGGTCCTTTCTGTGCTCAAGCTAATCCTCACTACAGTTACTACAGTTTGCATCATAGCCATCGTCCTCGTCACTCCCCTACACTGCCATATCCATTTCCACGCTACCATCTCCAACCTCTTTTCTCCTGTCATAAAACACCACTGCTGCCCTCTCCAACTACCAACCATTATCAGATTATCTCTCTGACAAGTATTTTCTCATACCACAAAATATCGCCAGTGTCAACCAAACCATCAACCAAACAATCATCACCTTCGACTTATATTATATCCACCACCATCACAGTTCACTATCATCCTTACAACCACCATCATCCCTACCATCACCATCACCACTAATTATCACTACTGTCTCCCA
>NW_024715563.1:2500-17500 GCF_018991925.1 Homarus americanus
TAGGAGTGGCGAAGTAGGTCACGGGTGTAAGGCTAGAGTGGCCGCCTTAGGGTAAGTGAACGGGTAGCCGGGTAGATAAGCGTTATTAGGTGTAAGCAGGGGTTATAGAGTGTGGTGTAATGGTAACATGCTCGCCTCGCAAACAGCAGACGGGTTTGATCCCCAGGCAGGGTGAAACTATGGGCAGAAGTGTCTTTGCGCCATTTGCCTCTGTCTACCCAGCTGTAACTGGGAACCTGGATGTTAATCGATTTGCGGATTGTGTTCCGGGGTAATGGTTAGCCAGTGCAGTTGGTGGGTTATCGGTCTTCTCGGACCTTGACACTGGGTCATGCAGCTCGTTAACTCAGGGTGTGGTTGTTGTGTTGGCAACAGCTTCTACACCTTAAACCAATTCACGCCGAGGTGGCCTTGGGCCGGCCATCCTCGATACACGAGGAACAACCATTTATTATTATAGGGTATATAGAGATGGGTGTAAATTGGCAGAGATGGCAAGGGGTGCTGATAAGCAGGGTGTGGCAGAGTAGACAGGCAGGATCTGTTCCTAAAACGCCTGTCAGACCCCAACTACTCCTGACCAACAGTTAGTCATGATGGCCAACGTTATGATCACCTTGTTGTTTATGGTCGCTGTACCACGGCTGGACACTGTAGAGTTTCCACCAGGATTATTATTGTGGAAAAGTTAACCGAATTATTAGATTCAGTAGAGTTAGGAAGAATTGTTTATGTAGTAGGGATTAACTCAGAATTATTATGTATTGGACTAGTCCAATTATTATATATAGTGAACCTGAACTATTGTGTTATGGTCTAGTCAGAATTATTGTCTAGAACCAACCAGAATTATTTTGAGTCGCTTGAATATGCTGAATCTTTTAATCTAAGTCAGGTATAAAGTGTGGTACATTATGGCGCTAATGTGAGCCGTGAAAGTGACAAGGGGATAGTGTAGTAAATTACACAGCGGGGTGTGTGTGTGTGTGTGTGTGTGTGTGTGTGTGTGTGTGTGTGTTACACACTTTTCCCGTGCCCGATATAGCGTAGCAATTTTTGTGGTTGCACCGATTGACATATTTTACATTTCCTTCCATTGTGATGTTGTTTTCCTTCGACGTGAGATGTGTCAGATCAAAGGGAAGGTAAACTGGTTCGAGGTAACGATGAGGCGGGGAGGCGTCCATCTGATAGGGGGTGTATCTTGGTGGCGTCGTGTAGGTGTAGGTGACGTTTCTCCCTCCCGCACACACACATACAGGTATATATTGACACCTGTCCTGCTCAACTACCTGTCCATCTGGCCACCCGAGGAGGGTGTGAAGGATGTGAGAGGAGGCGAGGAAATGTCTCTGAAAGTCTCCTCCATCATCACCTCCTCCCTTCCTCTCACCCACACCACCACCTCCTCCCTCCACCACCTCTCCCCTTCACCCACCTCTCCCTTCCACACCTCCCTCTCACCACACCTCTCCCCTTCACCACACTTCTCCCCTTCACCACACTTCTCCCTTCACCACCTCCCCCCTCCACCACACCTCCCCCCCTCCCACCACACCTCCCTCTCCACCACACCCCTCACCCCCTCCCCTCCACCACGCCTCCCCCCTCCACCACACTCCCCCCTCCACCACACCTCCCCTCTCCACCACCTCCTCTCCACCCACACCTCCCCCTTCACCACACACCTCCCCTCCACCACACCTCCCTCACGCACCTCCCCTTTCCTGCCTCCCTCCACCGCCTCCCCCCTCCACCGCACCTCCCCTCACCACACACCTCCCCTCCACCACACCTCCCCCTCCACCACACCTCCCCTTCACCCACCTCCCCCTTCACCACCTCCCCTTCACCACACCTCCCCTTCACCACACCTCCCCTTCACCACCTCCCCTTCACCACCTCCCTCTCCACCGCACCTCCCCTCCACCCACCCTCCCCTCCCACACTTCCCCCTCCACCACCTCCCCCTTCACCACCTCCCCTTACCACACCTCCCCCTTCACCACACCTCCCCTCCATCACACCTCCCCTTCACCCACCTCCCCTCCACCACACCTCCCCCTTCACCCACACCTCCCTCTCCACCGTACCTCCCCTCCACCGCACCTCCCCCCTCCACCCACACTTCCCTCTCCACCACACCTCCCCTTCACCACACCTCCCCTTACCACCTCCCCTTCACCACACCTCCCCTTCACCCACCTCCCTTCCACCACACCTCCCCCTTCACCACACCTCCCCCTTCACCCACACCTCCCCCTTCACCCACACCTCCCTCTCCTGCACCTGCCCTTCACCACACCTCCCCCGTTCCTGCCTCCCTCCTCCACCCCCCTCCCCTCACCTGCACCTCCCCCTCCCACCACACTTCCCGTGACCTAACACAGTTCTCGTGCGGTCGTGTGGGGGACAGTCAAACAAGTGCGACATGTATGCAGGTGTTGACGCCTGCCACTACCTGCAACTTCTCAAAGGTGTTCCTGCAGCATGTGGGGCTTCATACCACAGCTTGAGGGGGTCTCCTACCACAGTTATAAGGGCTTTCTTTTTGTACAGTTATAAAACGTTCCTGCCAAAGCTTTAAGGGGTCCGTTTTACAGCTAGAACTAAACCCCTGCCACAGCTATTATAACCGGACCCCTGCCGCAGCTATAACCGATCCCCTGCCGCAGCTATTATAACCGAAACTCCTGCCGCAGCTATTATAACCTGCCGCTAACCGGTCCCCTGCAGCAGCTATAACCGGTCCCCTGCTGCAGCTATAACCGGTCCCCTGCCACAGCTATAACCGAAACTCCTGCCACAGCTTTAAGGAATTCCCTGTCTGTTATCATACCTCGTCCCCTGCCGCCGCCGCCGCCACAAAGGGTTCTCTGCCGCAGTATATACAAGGGAGAGGCTGGGGAGGGGGTCTTCCTGTCGCTGGGTGATGGACTTAGATAGGGAATATTGACAGTTCCGAGCCAGAAATGTGACAGGTTGACAGGTGAGTTGGTGGTGAGTGTGTGGGTGGGTAGATGGGTGAGTGAATTGGTGGGGGTGGCTAGAGGGGGAATGGGTGAGTTAGGTGGTGGGGTGGGTAGATGATGAGTGAGTGGTGATGATCAGAACACCCCCCCAACCCCCACACACACACACACACACACACATATTTCAATTATCCTCCGTCAATTTTTGTTTTCTGTACCGAGATATGAGTGACGTGACCTTTTACCGGGAAGACGAGAGTGAAACGTTTGCATGTCATTACAGGCGACGTGGAGGATTTGAGTGACATGTTGCCTCAACCCTGACGTTTCTGTGAGAGCCCTGAGTGAAACGTTAGCTGTGACGGATGGCTCTTGAGTGAAACGTTAGCCGTGACGGATGGCTCTTGAGTGAAACGTTAGCCGTGACGGATGGCTCTTGAGTGAAACGTTAGCCGTGACGGATGGCTCTTGAGTGAAACGTTAGTCTTGGGATGTCCAAAAGTTGAAACGTTTTTGTGTGTTTGGTGGCGTGATGGACCTGCCGCCTCGTGTAAACGTTTGTGGCGGTGGAGTGATTCGTTTTACGTGAGGGAAAAATAGAGCTTAAAATGAAGAAAAAAACGTTTGTGTCAGTCAGTCAGTCAGTCAGGTGGAGTGTAGTGGAGTTGTATTTGACGGTTTGTGAAGGGAAGTTTGATTAAGAGGAATCTGACTGAAACGTTTATTCGACTTTGTGACTGTATGTATGATGGACGTGTGTGTATGATGGTCGTGTGTGTGTATGTATGATGGACGTGTGTGTGTATGTATGATGGACGTGTGTGTATGTATGATGGTCGTTATTAGTGTATGTATGATAGACGTGTATATGTATGTATGATGGACGTGTGTATGTATGTATGATGGACGTGTGTATGTATGTATGATGGTGTGTGTATGTATATGTATGATGGACGTGTGTATGTATATGATGGACGTGTGTATGTATGATGGACGTGTGTATGTATGTATGATGGACGTGTGTGTGTGTATGTATGCTGGACGTGTAATGTACATCTGTCAACAGGTAGCGAAGTGTCAAAAGAGTGTTGGATGTATCTAAGACGTCTCCCCCCCTCCCTCCCCCCTCCCCCCCCCCTCCCCCCCTCCCCTAAGCCCTTTAAACCTGTTGTCACTCCCAGGACGAACACCACCAAGGGGGTAAATAGTAACTTCGTCAATCATTATTTTTCCCGATATTTTTTTTTCCTCTGTCATGAAGGGAAAAAAATAAACAATCATTATAATCACTAAAACTCACCACTCACTCAACACATTGGGGAAAAAAATGTGTGGTTTTTTCCCCCTGGCACATATTATTATTCTGTGCGGTTTTTGACGGAGTTTTGAATATTTTAAAGTTATGATATATGTAAATGTATGTATGTATGTATGTATGTATGTATGTATGTATGTATGTATGTATGTGAAGGTATAATGGTTTGTGTATATTATGTATAGTTTAGAAGATTTTCTTTTTATCCTTTAGATTAATACATAACAAAGCCAGACTGACGTGAAGAAATACTGTAGTTTAATACTGTGTGTGTGTGTGTGTGTGTGTGTGTGTGTGTGTGTGTGTGTGTTGATGTAGTGAGTGACTGATTTGTTTATTTGCTGGAAAACTTTTATAAAAATAATTAAATAAATAAAGAAAAAAGTCGATCGTGAAACAAGAAATATTTTTGTTATTTAATATTATTTTATATGTTGATGCGGTATATATATATTTTTTCCTTAAGTTTGTATATGAGATAAATGAACTCCCACCCATCCACCACCCATCACAACTCCGCCCCGCCACCCATCTAGTCACCCCGCCGCCCATCCTTCATCTCCGTGCCGCCCATCCGCCAAATCTGCTTACCGGGGAGGGAGGGAGGGCTACCTCTCATCGTCTCACGGCTGATAATAGCATTCACTGTATCTCGGGAAAGGAGAGAGATATTGTATTCCGATTGGCTACTGACTCCAGACTGTCGGGGCTTTCTCTCCCACTCCCCTCTTCTTCCCTCCCCACTCCCCTCTTCCTTCCCTCCCTCCTCTCTTCTTCCCTCCCTCCTCTCTTCTTCCCTCCCTCTTCTTCCCTCCGCTCCCTTCTTCTTGCCTTCCCTCCCTCTTCTTCCTTCCCTCCTCTCTCCCTCTCTCCCCTCTCTCCTGTCCTCCCCTCTCTCCTGTCCCCCTCTCTCCTCCCCTCCCTCTCTCCTGTCCTCCCCTCTCTCCTTCCCTCCCCTCCCAGTAATCCTCTCTGCTACGTCTGTCACCCCCCTCTCCCTCCTCACCCCTCTCCTCCTCACCCCCCCCTCTCCCTCACTCACCCCTCTCCCTCCCTCACCCCCCTCCCTCTCTTACTCCTCTTCTTCCTTGTCTTCCCTCGTTGTTCCCTTCTCCTCTACCTTCTCTCTTTCTTCTCCCTGTCTTCATTCTTCTCTTCCTTCTACTCCCTCACTCTTCTTCCTCTTCCTTCTACTCCCTCACTTCTTCCTTCCTTCCTTCCTTCCCTCTTCTCTCCCTCTCTCCCTCCGTAATAACTAACTGATTCTCGCTCTGGCCTTGATGCGCCTTAGCTCCCCTTTTTCCTCTCGTAGGTATGGAGGAGAGAGCTTGAGGCACAGGTACATCACCACAGGTATTTAATTAACGACTGTTTACCCTCCATCTCCCCCTTTTCCTACCCCTCCCCTCAATCTCCTCCTTTCCCCTTCATTTTCCCCGTCCATCTACCCTTCTTTCCCTCCATTCCCCCTCCCCCTCTTTTCCCCACGCCAATTAAAACCCCAAGTTTCCTAGATCCCACAATGGTTACCCGAAGCTTAGTGGGGAAAAAATACGCCAACAACTGTGCAATTTTTTAATCCCAGGACGTTAATTGGGGTGATTATAACAGGTTAATACACAGGTGGACGCTCGAGATAGGAAAAAAAGGCCGTACAGGTGTG
This sequence comes from Homarus americanus, assembly GCF_018991925.1. Taxonomy (NCBI): domain Eukaryota; kingdom Metazoa; phylum Arthropoda; class Malacostraca; order Decapoda; family Nephropidae; genus Homarus; species Homarus americanus. The sequence continues at coordinate 8,451 of NW_024715563.1, forward strand.
ACAGTTAACAGGTAAGCCGAAATGTCTAAGTAATTGAATTATTTATTGTTATTTTAAGTTTATTATTCGCGTTTGGTGATTCTGGTTACTCTTTGGTGAGGTTAGGTTAACTTTGGTTGGGATTAGGTTAGGTTAACTTTGGTTGGGGTTAGGTTAGGTTAACTTTGGTTGGGGTTAGGTTAGGTTACGTTATTTAAGGCAAGGTTTGATAAACTTTAGGTTGAGTGAGGTTAAGTTCCTTAGAGTTAGGTTAAGTTTGGCTTTAGGTTAGGTTAGCTTAGGCTCAGTTACCTCGGGCCAGGATAGGTCAATTTAAGTTGGGTAAGGTTAAGTTTGGCCTTAGGTTAGATTCCGTTAGATTAACTTAGGTTGCGTTAAGTTCAAGTAACTAGTACTAAGTTAGGAGGTTGGGTTAGGTTAAGTTTTTCTTTAGGTTCGAGATTTTAAAAGTTCTTCCTTAGTATGTTTCAGCGGCCGTCAGTTACATGCGAGGCGGAGGGTGAGGGGTGGTGAGGTGGGGTGAGGAGCAGTGAGGGTGTGGTGAGGAGGTGATGGGGAGCAGTGAGGTGTTGAGGTGGAGGTGGGAGGAAGGTTTAAGCCCTCGTGTTTTCAGTATAATTTATTGGGTAATACATCATAGGAGTTTGAAGTTAGCAATGGCTGACTCGAGACTGCTGGGCAACCTCGTCAAACTCAGGACAAGTTAGAGTGATGGTGGTTCCTGCCTCCCTCTCTCCCGTAATTTCTCTCTCATTTTCTCTTTCCTTCTTTTCCTCCCTTCCCCATTCTCTCCCTCCTTCCTTCCTCCCTCCCTCCTTCCTTGCCGCCCTCTCGCCCTCATTCTCTACTTTCCTCCGTGGTGTTCTAGTCTTCTCTTTCTTGCTTCACTTCTGTTCTTTTCCTTCCTTTCTTTGTTCATCTCTCTCTCTCTCTCTCTCTCTCTCTCTCTCTCTCTCTCTCTCTCATCATTCATTTCCACCCCTTCTTCTTTTACCCCTCCTCCTCCCCCCACCTCTCCCTCCTCCCCTCCTCTTCCTCCCTCAGGTCAGCAGTCCAGGAACTCAGTATTCCATTCAAACTTCGCCCTTGGTAATAGGAGTTTTGCTTTATCGTCTTGGGACCTGATTGTGTTGGGTGTTGTATGTTGTGTTGTATGTTGTGTTTGGATGTTGTGTTTGGGTGTTGTATGTTGTGTTTGGGTGTTGTATGTTGTTTTGCATGTTGTGTTGTATGTTGTGTTTGGGTGTTGTATGTTGTGTTTGGGTGTTGTATGTTGTGTTTGGGTATTGTATGTTGTGTTTGGGTGTTGTATGTTGTGTTTGGATGTTGTATGTTGTGTTTGGGTATTGTATGTTGTGTTTGGGTGTTGTATGTTGTGTTTGGGTGTTGTATGTTGTGTTTGGATGTTGTATGTTGTGTTTGGGTGTTGTATGTTGTGTTTGGTTTGTATGTTGTGTTTGGGTGTTGTATGTTGTGTTTGGGTATTGTATGTTGTGTTTGGGTGTTGTATTGTTGTGTTTGGGTGTTGTATTTTGTGTTTAGGTATTGTATGTTGTGTTTAGGTGTTGTATGTTGTGTTTGGGTGTTGTATGTTGTGTTTGGGTATTGTATTGTTGTGTTTAGGTGTTGTATGTTGTGTTTGGGTGTTGTATGTTGTGTTTGGGTATTGTATGTTGTGTTTGGGTGTTGTATGTTGTGTTTGGGTGTATGTTGTGTTTGGGTGTTGTATGTTGTGTTTGGGTATGTATGTTGTGTTTGGGTGTTGTATGTTGTGTTTGGATGTTGTATGTTGTGTTTGGTATTGTATATTTGTGTTTGGGTGTTGTATGTTGTGTTTGGGTGTTGTATTTTGTGTTTGGGTATTGTATGTTGTGTTTGGGTGTTGTATATTTGTGTTTGGGTGTTGTATGTTGTGTTTTGGGTGTTGTATATTTGTGTTTGGTGTTGTATGTTGTGTTTGGGTATTGTATGTTGTGTTTGGGTGTTGTATGTTGTGTTTGGGTGTTGTATGTTGTTTGGGTATTGTATGTTGTGTTTGGGTGTTGTATGTTGTGTTTGGATGTTGTATTTTGTGTTTGGGTGTATGTTTGTGTTTGGGTGTTGTATGTTGTGTTTGGGTGTGTATGTTGTGTTTGGGTGTTGTATGTTGTGTTTGGGTATTGTATGTTGTGTTTGGGTGTTATGTGTGTTTGGGTGTTGTATGTTGTGTTTGGATGTTGTATGTTGTGTTTGGGTATTGTATGTTGTGTTTGGGTGTTGTATGTTGTGTTTGGGTGTTGTATGTTGTGTTTGGGTATTGTATGTTGTGTTTGGGTATTGTATGTTGTGTTTGGGTGTTGTATGTTGTGTTTAGATTGTATGTTGTGTTTGGGTGTTGTATGTTGTGTTTGGGTATTGTATGTTGTGTTTGGATATTGTATGTTGTGTTTGGGTATTGTATGTTGTGTTTGGGTGTTGTATGTTGTGTTTGGGTGTTGTATGTTGTGTTTGGGTATTGTATGTTGTGTTTGGGTATTGTATATTTGTGTTTGGGTGTTGTATGTTGTGTTTGGGTATTGTATGTTGTGTTTGGGTGTTGTATGTTGTTTTGGGTATTGTATGTTGTGTTTGGGTGTTGTATGTTGTGTTTGGGTGTTGTATGTTGTGTTTGGGTATTGTATTTTGTGTTTGGGTATTGTATGTTGTGTTTGGGTTGTATGTTGTGTTTGGGTGTTGTATGTTGTGTTTGGGTGTTGTATGTTGTGTTTGGGTATTGTATGTTGTGTTTGGGTTTGTATGTTGTGTTTGGGTGTTGTATGTTGTGTTTGGGTATTGTATGTTGTGTTTGGGTATTGTATATTTGTGTTTGGGTATTGTATGTTGTGTTTGGGTGTTGTATGTTGTGTTTAGGTATTGTATGTTGTGTTTGGGTGTTGTATGTTGTGTTTGGATGTTGTATGTTGTGTTTGGGTGTTGTATGTTGTGTTTGGGTGTTGTATGTTGTGTTTGGGTTTGTATGTTGTGTTTTGGGTGTTGTATGTTGTGTTTGGGTGTTGTATGTTGTGTTTGGGTATTGTATGTTGTGTTTGGGTGTTGTATGTTGTGTTTGGGTATTGTATGTTGTGTTTGGGTATTGTATGTTGTGTTTGGTGTTGTATGTTGTGTTTGGTGTGTATGTTGTGTTTGGGTATTGTATGTTGTGTTGGGTGTTGTATGTTGTGTTGTATGTTGTGTTTGGGTATTGTATGTTGTGTTTGGGTGTTGTATGTTGTGTTTGGATGTTGTGTTGTATGTTGTGTTTGGATGTTGTATGTTGTGTTTGGGTGTTGTATGTTGTTTTGCATGTTGTGTTGTATGTTGTGTTTGGGTGTTGTATGTTGTGTTTGGGTGTTGTATGTTGTGTTTGGGTGTTGTATGTTGTGTTTGGATGTTGTATGTTGTGGTTAGGGTTGTATGTTGTGTATATTTCTTGCACATACACCCTAGCAGTATATTTCACGCATATATATTTTATCATGTTGTTCAATCTATATCGTACACATAAGCAGTATATGTGGTGTGCATGTATCATGTTGTTGACTCCACATCATACACATAAATAATATTTGCTTTGCATATTTTACACACACACACACACACACACACACACACACACACACACACACATACATACATATACACATATTCCGGGTCTGACTACATACTGTTTATAGTAGGAACAATGATATCGCTCTGTTTTTTTTTTCTCTCTCTCTCTCTCTCTCTCCCTCTCTCTCTCTCATTTCTGTTCGTTATTCCTCTACTCAATTTTTTTCACTTTCAATATCTATCTCATTACAGTTAGTTATATTTTTGTTTTTACGATGCGTTTGTGTGTCTCTCTGTCTGTGTGTGTGTGTTTGTGTGTGTGTCTGTGTGTGTGTGTGTTTGTGTAGGTAATATTTGTTTGTGTTGTGTGTTTGTGTCCTCGTGTTTGTATGTGCTTAGTTAGATACCCCCCCCCAAAAAAAATTATAGTCAAATTGTCGTCCAGTTTTCAGGCGGATTTTCACGGAACTTGGGACAGACGGTGTATATTGACGGGAGGGTGACGGGGTTGCTTGTCTGTCTGTGCGTCTATCTCCCTTCCGTCTATCTCCCTTCCGTCCTCTCCTCAATCCCCGTCACCCCCTCCCCCCACCTCCTCCCTCCTCCCTTCTATAGTGCCTGAGTTTACTAGGGTGGTGGGTGGGGGGGGGAAATCACCTGAAGATTAAACCCCCATAACACTAATATAACATAATTTATGCTAATCTAATCTGGCCTACCCTAATCTAACGTAACCTAACCTGATCTGACTTAACCTAACCTAACCTAACTCCCACAGGTGTTGTTCGGGTAATTAATCCCAAGGTGAAATAATCTAGGGTGTTTTATCCTCTAGTTATCCTCTTTTTTGTTTATTCAGTTTATTTATTTATTTTTAACTTTTATTATATTTTATCTTCCTGTTTTCTCTCTCTGTTTTGGTCCTAACAAGACTCGTCATCCTCTCTCTCTCTCTCTCTCTCTCTCTCTCTCTCTCTCTCTTCCTGTTCTACCTCTCATCTCACTCATTTCCTTTTCCTCCTCTCTTCTCATCCCTCCTCCTCCCTCTCTTCACCCTCCTCCCCAACCCCCCATCAACGTGTTTCTCTCAGCTTCTACAAAACTGAAATTAGATTCTGTGACGGTGACGGTGAATACAGAGCGGAGCACAACACGACCGCCGGCGTCTGTGTTTTTTTATTGTGGTAGTGTGTCTGTGGTGTGGTGGTGTGGTGTGTGGTGGTGTTTGTGGTGTGGTGGTGTTGTGGTCGTGGTTGTAGTGTGGTGGTGTCTGTGGTGTGGGAAGTGGTGGTGTTTGTGGTGGTTTTAGCTGGGAATGGACGGGGGGAGAGGAGAGGGAAAGGAACATGGGAGGAAGGAGAGGAGGGAGAGAGGAGAATAAGGTACGAAAGAGAGGGAGAATATGGTAGAAGAGTAAGGAGGGAGAATAGGTAAAAGGATGAGTGAGGGAGAATAAGGTAAGAGAGGAGTGACGGAGGGAAGAAGAACAAGGTAGAGGAGTAAGGGGGAGGGGAGGAGAATAAGGTAAGGGAGGGAGGGGAGAATAAGGTAAGAGAGGAGGGGGGAGGGAGGGAGAATAAGGTGAGGGAATAAAGGAGGGAGAACAAGCCACACAGGAGAGGTGGAAATAGGTGACCGATGAACCTTGAGCTTTACCGGTCAGAGCCAGTGAACAGGTGATGGCTATCTGGCCCGTCTGAATGTTGGGCAGGGGACTGGCCTGGGAGGGAGGGGAGGGAGGAGGAGGGCGCAGGAAGGCGAGTGGCTGGGAGGGAGGGAGGGAATGGTTGAGGGAAGGTGAGGGAGGAGGAAGAGTGGCAGGAAGGGGGGAGTGGAGGGAGGGGAGGGAGGAAGGGTGGCAGGAAGGGTGAGTGGCTGGGGAGGGAGGGGAGGGAGGAGTGGGGGAGGGAGGGAGTGGCGGTGGCAGGAAGAGTGACAAGAAGGGGAGTGGCTGGGAGGGAGGGAGGAGGGAAGGGTGAGTGGCTGGGAGGGAGGGAGAGTGGCAGGGAAGGGGTGAGTGAGTGGCTGGGAGGGGGGAGGGAGAGTGGCAGGAAGGGTGAGTGGCTGGGAGGGAGGAAGAGGGCAGAAAGGGGTGAGTGGTTGGGAGGGAGGAAGAGTGACAAGAAGGGGTGAGCGGGCTGGGAGGGAGGGGAGAGGAGGAAGGGTGAGTGGCTGGGGAGGGAGGGAGAGTGGCAGGAAGGGTGAGGGGCTGTGGCTGGGAGGGGAGGGAGGGGAGGGAGGAAGGACAGAAGGGTGAGTGGCTGGGAGGGGAGGGAGGTGAGTGGGTGGGAGGGAGGAAGAGTGGCAGGGAAGGGGTGAGTGGCTGGGAGGGAGGAAGAGTGGCAGGAAGAGTGGCTGGGAGGAGGAAGGGTGGCTGGGAGGAGAAGGAAAGGTGGCTGGGAGGGGGAGGAGGAGAGGGCAGGAAGGTGAGTGGCTGGGAGGAGGAAGAGTGGCAAGAAGGGTGAGTGGGGGGGGAGGAGGAGAGTGGCAGGGGTGAGTGGCAGCAAGAGGGGAGAGAGAGAGTGGCAGGGAGAGAGAGAATATGGGAGGAAGGGGTGAGTGGCTGGGAGGGTGGCTGTGCTGTAAGGGAGAGAGTGGTAGTAAGGGTGTGTGGATGGAGGGAGGGTGGGTGGAAGGCAGGGTGATTGCGTGGGAATAGGAGGAAGGAAGAGGTTGTGGAACGGATCAGGAAGATGAAGAGAGGGAGAAGGAAGGGAACTGTAGGGAGGTGAGGGAGGAGGAGGAGGAGGAGGAGGAGGAGGAAGGGTGTGAAGAATAGGAGAAGGGAAGGGGAAAGTAAGGTGGGAAGGAAAGACGGAAGGAAGGGAGGCTAGTGTAGAGGGAACAAGTGATTGGGCAGCAGACTAATTGGAAACGTTTCTTTTAAGTTGTTTTGATTTTCTATTTGGGAATCCACTACCTGTGTGTGTGTGTGTGTGTGTGTGTGTGTGTGTGTGTGTGTGTGTGTGTGTGTGTGTGTGTGTGTGTGTGTGTGTGTGTGTGTGTGTGTGTGTGTGTGTGTGTGTGTGTGTGTGTGTGTGTGTGTGTGTGTGTGTGTGTGTGTGTGTGTGTGTGTGTGTGTGTGTGTGTGTGTGTGTGTGTGTGTGTGTGTGTGTGTGTGTGAAAGGGCGAGTCAATGTTTGTTGCATCTCTCTCTCTCTCTCTCTCTCTCTCTCTAGACCCTCACCTCGACTTTCACCTTCCGCCACTGACAACTTTCTAATTGGTCCACCTTCCTCGGCCGCCTCCATTAGACAGACTTAAATGTCACCTCATGAAGCACCCTCCCTGTCGCCCTAGTTAAGGTGTGTGTGTGTGGGTGGTACTGTCCTGGGTGTGGGTGGTACTGTCCTGGTGTGAGTGTGTGGGTGGTACTGTCCTGGGTGTGGTGTGTGGGTGGTACTGTCCTGGGTGTGAGTGTGTGGGTGGTACTGTCCTGGGTGTGAGTGTGGGTGGTACTGTCCTGGGTGTGGGTGTGTGGGTGGTACTGTCCTGGGTGTGGTGTGTGGGTGGTACTGTCCTGGGTGTGGTGTGTGGGTGGTACTGTCCTGGGTGTGTGTGTGTGGGTGGTACTGTCCTGGGTGTGGAGTGTGTGGGTGGTACTGTCCGGGTGTGAGTGTGTGGGTGGTACTGTCCTGGGTGGTGTGTGTGGGTGGTACTGTCCTGGGTGTGAGTGTGTGGGTGGTACTGTCCTGGGTGTGAGTGTGTGGGTGGTGGTACTGTCCTGGGTGTGAGTGTGTGGGTGGTACTGTCCTGGGTGTGGTGTGTGGGTGGTACTGTCCTGGGTGAGGTGTGTGGGTGGTACTGTCCTGGGTGTGAGTGTGTGGGTGGCACTGTCCTGGGTGTGAGGTGTGTGGGTGGCACTGTCCTGGGTGTGAGGTGTGTGGGTGGTACTGTCCTGGGTGTGTGGTGTGTGGGTGGCACTGTCCTGGGTGTGAGTGTGTGGGTGGTACTCTCCTGGGTGTGAGTGTGTGGGTGGTACTGTCCTGGGTGTGGAGTGTGTGGGTGGTACTGTCCTGGGTGTGGAGTGTGGGTGGTACTGTCCTGGGTGTGAGTGTGTGGTGGTACTGTCCTGGGTGTGAGTGTGTGGGTGGTACTGTCCTGGGTGTGTGTATATGGGTGGTACTGTCCTGGGTGTGGTGTGTGGGTGGTACTGTCCTGGGTGTGAGTGTGTGGGTGGTACTGTCCTGGGTGTGGTGTGGGTGGCACTGTCCTGGGTGTGGTGTGTGGGTGGTACTCTCCTGGGTGTGTGTATTGGGTGGCACTGTCCTGGGTGGTGTGTGGGTGGTACTGTCCTGGGTGTGAGTGTGTGGGTGGTACTGTCTTGGGTGTGAGTGTGGGTGGCACTGTCCTGGGTGTGAGTGTGTGGGTGGTACTGTCCTGGGTGTGTGTGTGTGGGTGGTACTGTCCTGGGTGTGGTGTGTGGGTGGCACTGTCCTGGGTGTGAGTGTGTGGGTGGTACTGTCCTGGGTGTAGTGTGTGGGTGGTACTGTCTTGGGTGTGAGTGTGTGGGTGGTACTGTCTTGGGTGTCAGTGTGTGGGTGGTACTGTCTGGGTGTGAGTGTGTGGGTGGTACTGTCCTGGGTGTGGTGTGTGGGTGGTACTGTCTTGGGTGTCAGTGTGTGGGTGGTACTGTCCTGGGTGTGAGTGTGTGGGTGGTACTGTCCTGGGTGTGGTGTGTGGGTGGTACTGTCCTGGGTGTGTGTGTGTGGTGGTACTGTCCTGGGTGTGGTGTGTGGGTGGTACTGTCCTGGGTGTGGTGTGTGGGTGGTACTGTCCTGGGTGTGTGTGTGTGGGTGGTACTGTCCTGGGTGTGAGTGTGTGGGTGGTACTGTCCTGGGTGTGGTGTGTGGGTGGTACTGTCCTGGGTGTGAGTGTGTGGGTGGTACTGTCCTGGGTGTGAGTGTGTGGGTGGCACTGTCCTCGGTGTGAGTGTGTGGGTGTACTGTCCTGGGTGTGGTGTGTGGGTGCTGTCTTGGGTGTGAGGTGTGGGTGGCACTGTCCTGGGTGTGAGGTGTGGGTGGTACTGTCCTGGGTGTGTGTGTGGGTGGTACTGTCCTGGGTGTGGTGTGTGGGTGGTACTGTCCTGGGTGTGGGTGTGTGGGTGGTACTGTCCTGGTGTGGTGTGTGGGTGGTACTGTCCTGGGTGTGGTGTGTGGGTGGTACTGTCCTGGGTGTGAGTGTGGGTGGTACTGTCTTGGGTGTGAGTGTGTGGTGGTACTGTCCTGGGTGTGTGTGTGTGGGTGGTACTGTCCTGGGTGTGAGTGTGTGGGTGGTACTGTCCTGGGTGTGTGTGTGTGGGTGGTACTGTCCTGGGTGTGAGTGTGTGGGTGGTACTGTCCTGGGTGTGTGTATATGGGTGGTACTGTCCTGGGTGTGAGTGTGTGGGTGGTACTGTCCTGGGTGTGTGTGTGTGGGTGGTACTGTCCTGGGTGTGGTGTGTGGGTGGTACTGTCCTGGGTGTGGTGTGTGGGTGGTACTGT
>NW_024715563.1:22500-45433 GCF_018991925.1 Homarus americanus
GAAACCCCGAACCCGAGTCTCTAAAACCCCAAACTTCTGAACCCAGACTGACCAGATTCTGAGTACAGACGTGAAAACTGAGTTATGAGTATATGAGCAATGAAACCTCAGCTGTTGTGGTATTCAGCAAGTAGTTTTGATGATTGTGTGGAAAAGCCTTAGTGTGGTGATGGTAGTAGTAGTAAGGTCCGTCTTATCTTGTTTATTTACCTCTTTTATTGGCTACGTATATGTTGTCTTTTTGTCATTATTGGTCAAGCTGCATTACAGTTGTGCCAGTTCTTGAATTTGTTACGTTTGTGTCTTTGTAATTGTCAGCCTACTCCACTGAGTGATCTCTCTCAAACCTGCAAGAAAAATACACTGTGCCGGATGAATGTACGCCCAAAGTCAAGTCACACACACACACACACACACACACACACACACACACACACACACACACACACACACACGAGAAACTCACAAGGTAAGTGAAACATAAGAAGTTTGAGGAAGTCTTAGACGAATGCTGATAAAACACACCAACAAGAAGGAAGGAGGTGGAGGACAAGGAGGAGGAGGAGGAAAGAGATGGGGAGAAGGAGGAGGAGATGGTGGAGAAGGAGGAGAGAGAGAAGAAGAAGAAGAAGAAGAAGAAGGAGGAGGTGGAGGAGGAGGAGGTGAAAAGAAGGAGGAGGAGGTGAAGGAGGAGGAGGAGGAGGTGAGGAGAAGAAGAATGATAAAAGGATGAGATGAGAGTGGAAAGGAAGGTGATATATGACAACTTAAATATATTCTTCATCAACCTATGGATTATAATTTCACTTAATCTTACCATCCCAACCTCACCTCCACACCCCCAACTCACCCACACCCCAACCCCACTCCACACCCCCAACTCACCTCCACACCCCCAACCTCACCTCCACACCCCTAACCTCACCCTCCACACCCCCAACCTCACCTCCACACCCCCAACCTCACCTCCACACCCCCAACCTCACCTCCACACCCCAACCCCACCTCCACACCCAACCACCCACACCCCCAACCTCACCTCCACACCCCTACCTCACCTCCACACCCCAACCTCACCTCCACACCCCCAACCTCACCTCCCACCCCCAACCCACCTCCACACCCCAACCTCACTCCCCACACCCCCAACTTCACCCCCACACCCCAACCTCACTCACACCCCCAACCTCACCCCCACACCCCCAACTCACCTCCACACCCCAACCTCACCCCCACACCTAACTTCACCCCCACGCCCCCAACCCACCCCACACCCCACCACCCCCACACCCCAACCTCACTCCCACACCCCCAACTTCACCCCCACACCCGCAACCTCACTCCCACACCCCAACCTCACCTCAACCTCACCACCCCAACCTCACCACCCCAACCTCACCACACCCCCCAACCCCACCCACACCCGCAACCCCACCTCCACACCCGCAACCTCACCCCCACACCTGCAACCTCACCCCCACACCCCCAACTTCACCCCACACCCCAACTTCACCCCACACCCCAACTTCACCCCCACACCCCAACCTCACTCCCACAACCCCCAACCTCACCCCACCCCAACCTCACCTCCACCCCACTCACCTCCACCCCACTCACCTCCACCCCACCTTCACCCCACTCACCTCAATCCCACACCCCCAACTCCACCTCATCCCAATCATCCTCCACCCCAACTCACTCCTCCACCCTCTTGGTCCTGACGCCACTGAATACATGAACACACTACACCCTTCTAGTTTTCCCACACGCAGAAGAGAGAAACTAAGAGATACCAAGCAGAGGAGTTTTGGCGTGGGGAGGGGCTGGGGAAGGAGGGGCCTGTGGGGAAGGGGCGAAGGAGGGGCCAGGGAAGGGGCTGGGGAAGGAGGGGGCCTGGGGAAGGGGGCTGTGTGTTAGTCTCGGGACGAACACTGATAAGATTATAATGGGAACGGTGAGGGTTTACGTGAGCGGGGATCATGTCTGTGTGTGTGTGTAGGATCGGTTTCTCTCTCTCTCACACACACACCAGGTTCTTATCAATTGATCTCAAACCGGTTCAAGTCTCCGCATCGAACCCCGGCGGGTGGCAGTGACGGTACTCCGATATTGGAGATCCTAAGGCAGATTTTCTCGAGGGTTCAACTCTTACGCCCGGAGTTTTAAACACCCTCTTCCGTTGGAGAGGGTGTTTAAAACTCCGGGCGTGAAACCCAACGAAGAAAGCTCCACTCCCCTCCCTCCTAGGTTCTTTCCTTCCCTCATTCTCTCCCTTCCCTCCTTCCTTATCTCATTCTCTCCCTTCCTTCCCCTCCTCCCCCCACCCTCTGTAATGCCTATTTATCAACTCTTTCCCTATTCCCCATACTTTATTGACGGTAGAAGAAGGGAAAAAAATGATGATAAATAGGAAGAATGAAGCCATGGTCACACACACACACACACACACACACGATGATGGCGTGTTGTCATCTGAAAGCCTTGTCGTCTCGTGTTAAATCAGCGTGTTTTCCTTTTGTGGTGGTGTTGTTGGGTGGTCACAGGGGAGGGTAATGGAGAGTGGAGGGATGGTGTGTGTGTGTGTGTGTGTGTGTGTGTGTGTTGATATTGATGTTATTATTGTGTTAATTATTGGTAGTGTGTGTGTGTGTGTGTGTGTGTGTGTGTGTGTGTGTGTGTGTGTGTGTGTGTGTGTGTGTGTGTGTGTGTGTGTGTGTGTGTGTGTGTGTGTGTGTGTGTGTGTGTGTGTGTGTGTGTGTGTGTGTGTGTGTGTGTGTGTGTAATGGAAATTTTGAAGGTTAGTGTACATTAACATTTGTAATGAAGAGATAATGTTAATACGGTAAAAGATGAAACTAATTTAACATTAGAAATAAAATAGGGATTAACGTCATCACTATATAGATTAAGATACCGTCATGAGGTACACCTGTCGTATACACCTGTCGCACACCTACCTCATACCTGTCTGGCATTATCAAGAGGTGAGTGAGTTACCGTACCTCCAGCTGTTAACAGTAGGGGATAAGAGGCTCCCTATACAGCTAATGGAGAGAGAGAGAGAGAGAGAGAGAGAGAGAGAGAGAGAGAGAGAGAGAGAGAGAGAGAGAGAGAGAGAGAGAGAGAGAGAGAGAGAGAGAGAGAGAGAGAGAGAGAGAGAGAGAGATTACCAACGTTAAGTAATCACCACATATTTTACCAGCAGGGGAGAGGTGGCAAGTGTCCGAGGTAATGCTGGTTGGTGTCGTGTAAGAGAAGAGGAAGGGGATGGGAAGGAGGAGGAGGGGAAGGAAAGGGGAGTAGGAAGAGGAGGAAGAAATTTTGAGAAGGGGAAGGGAGAAGGTGGAGGAGGAATAGTAAGAGGAGGGGAGGTGAAGGAAAGGAGGAGAAAGAAAGGTAAGGGGAGGTAAGGAAGAGTAGAAGGCGGGGAGGAGAAGGAATAGCAAGAGGAAGGGAGGAATATTAGAAGAAGGAAAGGGAGGAGGAATAACAAGAAGAGGAAGAGTAAGGGGAGGATGGGAAAGGGAGAGGGGAGGGTTATTGCAACAGCTTGAAGATGTACAGTAGGCAAGGAGGAGGAGGAGGAGGAAGAAGAAGGTGGCAGCCATCTCTTGTTATTGTTGCGGCTGCTTCACCACCTCCGTCACGTTTGTTTACTTACGCACCCAGCTGATCCCCGTCACCCTGCCTCTACCACCAGTATTATTATTCTCCACTCGTATTTATTTGTCCTCTTTTTTTCTCAACTTTGGAAGACGATTTGTAGCTTTGCATCACTGAAGACACACACACACACACACCATCTGGGAGGACGCCGGGGATGTGATCAGTTTTCCCTTGGGGTTCCATCAATTCATCACGCGCGCCAAAACCCGCTCAGTGTCCAGACGTGACGCGCGCGGGAAATTGTGCTTCGCCAATACTGCCTTCAGCCCGCGCTTTTTTTCATTATTTCCTGGAAAACTGACTTATTTCTTATTCACCACCAGACTGATACAGATATATATATATATATATATATATATATATATATATACTATATATATATATATATATATATATATATATATATATATATATATATATATATATATATATATATATATCACAAGGAAAGAAACACAGAGTTCCCAAGCGCTTTCATTACATCTTCAGGGGTGAGTGAATTCACAAAGCATGTTTTTTCTCTTATCACTGCACCTACAGTGATTTACTTGCATATATATATATATATATATATATATATATATATATATATATATATATATATATATATATATATATATATATATATATATATATATATATATATATATATATGTGTGTGTGTGTGTGTGTGTGTGTGTGTGTGTGTGTGTGTTTTTGTATATAATATTAATATATAAAACGGTTTATTAACTTTTGCAGCGAAGGCTGAAAATATACATTAGACATAAATGACTTATTACATACATTGGTGGTTTAACAAAAGCCTTCATTAGAAAAGGTGAAGGAACATACAGTGAACATACAGATTAATGTTTACACGTAGATCATGTGAGCTGAGGTGTTGAACAGCAGACACCTAGTGTAGTAACTCCCTCACAGATGGCGTTATGAGGGGCATCACGTGGAGTACTAGTTCCTCCAGAGTGGTGTTATGAGGGCTTGACGTGGTGTAGTAATTCCCTCACAGATGGTGTATAGAGGGCATCGTGGGTACTAGTTCCCTCACAGGTGGTGTTATGAGGGCTTGACGTGGTGTAGTAATTCCCTCAGAGTGGTGTTATGAGGGCTTGACGTGGTGTAGTAATTCCTCACAGATGGTGTATGAGGGGCCTGATGTGGTGTAGTAATTCCCTCACAGATGGTGTTATGAGAACTTCACATGATGCTGCTACCCAATTTCACTATGTGCTCAGTGCAGGCAGCAATGATATTGGCTGGTGTAGGGCGAGAGCTTCTTGATTAGTTCAAGGCAGCTATAGATCGTATTAGGACTAAGAGGGATCCCTATCATGGTGTCTGCCTAGAAGGAGAGTTGGCAGTGAATGGTTGTCAAGAACAGTTGGTGTCAACGACCGTCTTGACGAATATTGCAAGTCAATATCGGTCCCATTCGTGACAACTGGGACAACTTCTACCTTGAAGGGACCTTTATGCTAGGGATGGGGTGCACCTGTCTAGGATGGAGTAGCAACCCTGGCTGGGGCTCCTAGGGGGCAATTCAAAAGATATCGAGTCTTTAAACTGCTTGGAGAGTATATGAGCACAGAGGGGTGGAGGGAGACTGCAGTGGGGAGCGGAGTAAACAAAGTGAAAGATTGCGGGGAAATAGTGTTAGGAATGATGACAAAACTAAATTAGACGGAGTTTAAAACTAAACGCGGTAAGGGGAGGACTCAGAACACGACTAACTTAAATGTGTTACTGCGCGAACAGTAGAAAGTATATGGGAAACAAAATGGATGATATTGGGGCCTTGGTATGTACCGAAAAAAATCGATATAATAGAATTCACTGAAACATGGATCAACCTAGAGCACGTGAGTTACCGGTCGAATACCAAATTGCGGGTTACAAACTGTTTTCCATACCGTGGGCGAAAGACCAGGAAAGAGGAGGCCGGGTAGCAATCTATGTTAGGGATAATCAGAAGTGTAGAATAAATAAGGAAATAAAACTGAGGTGGAATACAGAAACAATTTGGATAGAATTAATCGACGGTGAGAAAAATTAATCTGGGAGTAATATATAGACCTCCAAAATCTTGATAGAGTCAAGAGCGACTTATCTGGGATGAAATGCAGGGCTTCCATACACAACAAAGTCTGTATAGTAAGCGACTTTAACCTTGGCAAAATAGATTGGATGACCTTACAAGGTAACTCTCAGAGATCAGAGGATTTTCTCGAGACGATCAGGACTGTTTTCTAGTCAACATATAACCCGAACCCCACCGGAATCAATTATATACTTTCGATTTAGTTCTGTCAAACAGAAACCTCATTAACAATAATGTCGAGTAGGGAACGAACTTTGCAAACAAGCGATCACAAAAATTAGATTCAGGTAGATTTTCAGGGCAGACGTAAGAGGAAAATTCCATAAAATTGCCAGATTTCAGAAGGGGCAAACTTTGACGGTTTAAAGGCAACTGAGAGGGGGTGTCGTGGCAGCTGTAGACCTATTAGATGACACCCGACCTGATAAACGAGATCTAGGGTGCCAGAGTTCGACAATTTAAATAGTGAGTTACTTAATGCACAAAAGGCAAGAACATACCATACAAAAAAACTCAGATCAGACAACAATGACCCTAAATGGATAAATAATTATTTAAAGAACATCATTGGCCAAAAGGAGGCTATAGGTAGAAGGGATAAATCGTGTGAAATTCCTCGGGGATTATTATAGGGTATTGGCGGTAGAGGTTAAAACCGAGATAAGGAAGAAGCCAAGAATAATGGGGTAAGGATAGCAAAGAGGCGAACAAACCCCAAAGTTCTACCAAATGTATCAAACTAAAACCGCGAGAAAAGATTGGACCAATACGGTCAGACACCGGCGAGCTCACTGATAACGACAGAGAAATGAGCAATAATTTGAATAAATATTTTTCAACAGTTTTTCACCACCGAGAATTTATGATACCCGGGCACCGACTTTATTCAGAGATAGTAGAAAACAAATTAAGCGAAGATAGTAGTAGTGACTAGTAACGATGTTAGTAAGCAAATAGACAAACTAAAAATAAGTCACCTGGTCCCATTGGGATATTTGCCAGAGTATTAAAGGAATGTGGAAGAGCTTAGTATGCCCTTAGCAAAGTTGTATATGCGTCCTTAAAAACAGGTGTAGCACCAGAATCCTGGGAGGATAGCAAATGTAATACCGATTTTCAAGAAGGAGATAGTTCACTATCCTCTAACTACCGTCCAATCAGTCTAACATCAATAGTAGGCAAATTACTGGAAGCAATCATTTCAAACTCTATTCAGAAATCACCTGGAGAAGCACCGATTGATCAATGATTTAGCATGGCTTCACAAGCGGACGTTCATGTCTAACTAATCTATTAACATTATTTTCATCAGTTTTTCGAATCGGTGGACGAGGGCACAATTATGATGTGTTATATCTCGACTTTGTAAAAGCCTTAGAGCGAGTCCCCCAGAAAGACTAATTAGAAGGTAGAAACAGCACATGGCATCCAAGGCAATATCCATTAAATGGATTAGGGCGTGGTTACAGGACAGGAAACAGCGAGTGAGCATTAATGGCACTAAGTTCCATTGGAGCAACGTCACAAGTGGAGTTCCCCAAGGCTCAGTACTTGGACCATTATTATTTATTATATACATAAACGACATAGATATCGGCATAGACAGCAACATAAGCAAATTTGCTGATGACACTAAAATAGGACGTGTTATTAAATCTGACACCAAGAACATAAGAATGGAGGAAACTGCAGCGGGCCTAATTGGCCCATACTGGGCAGTCCCATTTACACCCAACCCCTATTGCTCATATAAGCATCCAACCTATGTTTGAAGCTATTCAGCGTATTCGAGTTAATGATGATATTTGGTAACTTGTTCCATTCATCCACTACTCTGTTTCCAAACCAATGTTTACCTATTTCCGCCTAAATCTAAATTTGTCTAATTTAAAACCATTGTTCTGAGTTCGCTCCTGATTGGATAGTTTGAGTACCTTTGTAATGTCCCCTTTGTTTAGCCTGCCTTCTTATACACCTCTATCAGGTCGCCCCTCGCTCTATGTCTCGAGGAGTGCAAATAGATGCTTTAACCTGTTTCTGCTCAAGGTTCTAATGCCTGGGATTAGTCTTGTCATTCTCCTCTGAATTCTTTCCAAGGATTCTATATCCATTCTGTATACGGTGACCGGAACTGAACTGCGTAATCCAGGTGTGGTCTCACAAGAGCAGATACAGTTTTAGGATAGCCTCGCTAGTCTTGTAACTAACACTCCTTTGTATGAACCCAAGTACTTTTTGCCTTGTTATGAGCAAAAACACATTGTTTACTTGGCTTAAGGTTCCTACTTATCATTACTCCTAAATCTCTCTCGCAGTCGGATTTCTCTATGGCATCGTTGTTCATCTGGTATCTGGTTTCCTGTTTACATCTCCTATACTGAGTACTTTACATTTGTCACGTTGAATTTCATCTGCCATTTTTCAGACCATTCGAAATTTTTTAGATCTTCCTCTGTAGTTTTGTGGTCCTCGTCAGATTTAATAACATGTCCTATTTTTAGTGTCATTAGCAAATTTGCTATGTTGCTGTCTATGCCGATAGCTATGTCGTTTATGTATATAATAAATAATAATGGTCCAAGTACTGAGTCTTGGGGAACTCCACTGTGACGTTGCTCCAATGGGACTTAGTGCCATTAATTCTCACTCGCTGTTTCCTGTCCTGTAACCACGCCCTGATCCATTTAAGGATATTACCTTTTGATGCCATGTGCTTCTACCTTTCTAATTAGTCTTTCGTGGGGACTCTGTCCGAAGGCTTTGCTTAAAGTCGAGATATACCACAACATAATTGTGCCCCTCGTCACGATTCGAAAACTGATGAAAAGAATGTTAATAGATTAGTTAGGCAGACACGCCCGCTTCGAAGCCATGCTGGGAATCATTGGTCAATCTGTGCTTCTCAGGTGATTTCGAATAGAGTTTGAAATGATTGCTTCCATTTGCCTACTATTGATGTTAGACTGATTGGGCGGTAGTGAGAATAGTAATCTATCCCCCTTCTTAAAATCGGTATTACATTCGCTATCCTCCAGGATTCTGGTACTACACCTGATTTTAAGGACATGTTAAACAACTTTGCTAAGGGCATACTAAGCTCTACCTTACATTCCTTTAATACTCTGGCAAATATCTCATCGGGACCTGGTGACTTATTAGGCTTTAGTTTGTCTATTTGCTTACTAACATCGTTACTAGTCACTATTATCTCGCTTAATTTGTTTTCTTCACTATCTCTGAATAAAGTCGGTGCCCTTGGTATCATGTTTAAATTTTCGGTGGTGAAAACTGTTGAAAAATATTTATTCAAATTATTGCTCATTTCTCTGTCGTTATCAGTGAGCTCGCCGGTGCCTGACTGTATTGGTCCAATCTTTTCTCTCGTGTGTGTGTGTGTGTGTGTGTGTGTTAATAAGGGATTGACTGACATTGATGACACGTGACAGTTGATGACTAAGAAACACACGCTTGTAATTTTAGAGGTAAGTAGGTAGGTATGTAGGTAGGTAGGTCAAAGGTCAGATGTGTATTGGTAACACTTTATTTACACCTGAACCTCGACATAATACATCAACTTATTTACACACTAGATTTACACTGAGCCCCGACATAATAAACCAGTTGGTCTGTTTACACTTGATCATTTTACCCCCAAATCCGACCAATTGTTACTAATGAATTGTAAAGCCTCTGAAATATCACACCATCAATAGGTGAGACAGATATTGACAGGTGTAATTAGTAGACAGGTAAAACATGTACCTGTAATTAGCGAGCTCTGGGTAATAAATTTATGAACAGTATTAACGGAAAATATTATTTATTATTTCTTTTATTAGCATAGAAAAATAAATTTAAATATGTCACCACTGACTACTATTGGGAGAGGGGGTGAGGTTAGGTTAGGTTCACGTTAGTGTTAGTTAGGTTCTAAGAGTTAGGTTCTGCTGTGTGGTTAGGTTAGGGTTTGTTAGGTTAGAGTAGGTTAGTGTTAGGTTAGTGTTAGATTAGGTTAACGTTAGGTTAGGTTAGCATAAGGGTATGTTTGGTTTGGTTAATTAATCTCTGTGTGGATAAGCTGGGGTGGTGATTCTTCAGGTGATCCGAGAACTCTGCTGCCTGAGTCTCGTAATACATCCTCTATTTTTGTTGTTGTAATCATCCCGCACCTGTGATCAGTGATGTGTTAAATTATACATCGAGTTACCTAATGAATACTAGCAACAGACCCATCAGGTAATTATTGATGAGTGAAAAAGAAGAATTATACCCGACAGGAATTATTGCTTTATGGTATAGTACTATATTGAGGTGAGGTTATCTCTCTCTACTCACTCACGCACACCAGTACACATGTGATGACTGGAGCGTAAACACCACATAACCTGAAAATCATTGTTCCGTTCATTTGACTTGTGTTCCAACAGTAATGGATCGTGACTTTATTCCCCGCACCAGAGTGTGTGTGTGTGTGTGTGGATATTAATAATACTAATTAACGGTTTATTAAGATAATGTGGCAGCCCGAAAGCTGAAAATATGCAATGAACAGAGATAAGTTACATATGGTAAAAATCGGGAGTGGGTCACTTGATTGACAAAATTTTTCAATACAAAAACATAAGAAACATAGAGTCAACATATAGATTAACTATAGATCTGGTACGTATTGGAGTCTTGTAAACACTCTTGTGACCTGATGGATGGCTGTTGCGTTGTACCTGAGTGCTGCTGCTACCTCACTACAGCTGCAGATGTGCACCCTGTGGTCCGGGTAGGTCCTTCAGCTCACACAGGTGTTGAGATGGTTCTGTTCCTCATGTGATGTAGTTAGAATTCATATAGTCCTCACATGGGTGGAGTAGGAGGCCTTATTTCTCTCCTGGTAGTTTGGAGTGTTTTGGTTTCTCACCCAGTGGTGGCGAGTGTGGGGACTGGTGTGTTAGAACCGCGTCAGGTCAACACTGGCCGCTACACTGATTGTCACTCTAACAGTTGTTTTTCGAGTTGAAATTGTCACTTTTGTATATCAGTTGTGGGTTGATCGTCAATCTTTGCACTGTACTGTTGGTGGGAGGATGCTGGTATTTCCAGATGGGGTTAGGGAGGCCTGAAAAAACTGGCTGATAGCTGCTCCATGGTCAAGAGACCATGCTCGGCCGACGTGCACACCTTATGAAGGCTGTGTGGTGAATAGAGGAGAGTGACGCCTGAGGATAGTGACGCTTTGGGGATAGTGACGCCTGAGGATAGTGACGTCTGAGGAGAGTGACGCTTGGGGATACTGACGCCTGAGGATAGTGACGCCTGAGGATACTGACGCTTGGGGGATAGTGACGCCTGAGGATAGTGACGTCTGAGGAGAGTGACGCTTGGGGATACTGACGCCTGAGGATAGTGACACCTGTGAATAGTGACACCTGAGGATAGTGACGCCTGAGGATAGTGACGCCTGAGGATAGTGACGCCTGAGGATAGTGACACCTGAGGATAGTGACACCTGAGGATAGTGACACCTGAGGATAGTGACGCCTGCAGACACCATAAACATTCAGGAGCCACAGGGCCAGTATTTACCCCCCCCTCCTCATTTTCCACTCGGTCAGGTTTACTCGTATCATCAAGGCGCTTTTGTTTGGCTATAGAGAGAGAGAGAGAGAGAGAACTACCGTGACGAGCCGCATCAAGAGGTCATATTTCCCCCCGTCTACTCTGTGTGACCAAGCGTGAGAGTGTTATGTAAAAACAGACCCCAGCAAAGGTGTGTTCATGGTCTCGGTTTCAGCCGCCTCCACTGGTAGACTCAAGCTACTTTATCTATTGTGATGGTTTGAATATATTTTGTTGGTCTGAGGAAATCAACTTTTGACTCTCCTAACCTGACCTAACCTGACCTAGCCTGACCTGAACCTAACCTGACGTGACCTGAACCTAACCTAACCTCTTATCCTGAATCTCTCCTCACCTTGCCTCACCCCCCTCCCCCACCTCTTAACTCTATCCTTTCTCAGTCACCCCTCCTCTCACCCCCTCCCACCTCTTAACTTTATCTCTCCTCAGTCACCCTCCTCTCACCCTCCCCCACCTCTTAACTCTATCCTTTTCCTCAGTCACCCCCTCCTCTCACCCCCTCCCCCACCTCTCTAATCTTATCCTTCTCCTCAGTCACCCCTCCTCAACCCTCCCCCACCTCTAACTCTATCCTTTCTCAGTCACCCTCCTCTCTCACCCCCTCCCCACCTCTTAACTCTATCCTTTTCCTCAGTCACCCTCCTCTCACCCCCTCCCACCCCTTAACTTTATCCTTTCTCTCAGTCACCCTCCTCACCCCCTCCCCACCTCTTAACTTTATGCTTCTCCTCAGTCACCCTCCTCTCACCTCCCACCTCTTAACTTTATCCTTCCTCAGTCACCCTCTCACCCTCCCCACCTCTAACTTTATCCTTCTCCTCACCTCCTCTCACCCTCCCCACCTCTAACTTTATCCTTTTCCTCAGTCACCCTCCTCTCACCTCCCCCACCTCTTAACTTTATCCTTTCCTCATCACCCTCCTCTCACCCTCCCCACCTCTTAACTTTATCCTTTTCTCAGTCACCCCTCCTCTCACCCTCCCCCCACTTCTTAACTTTATCCTTCTCCTCAGTCACCCCCTCCTCTCACCCTCCCCCACCTCTTAACTTATCCTTTCTCAGTCACCCTCCCCACCCCACCTCTTAACTTTATCCTTTCCTCAGTCACCCCTCCTCTCACCCTCCCACCTCCTCTAACTTTATCCTTTTCCTCAGTCACCCCCCTCCTCTCACCCTCCCCCACCTCTAACTTTATCCTTTCTCAGTCACCCTCCTCCCACCCCCCCCCCACCTCTTAACTTTTTTATCCTTCAGTCACCCCCTCCTCTCACCCCCCTCCCCCACCTCTTTTAACTCTTATCCTTTTCTCAGTCACCCCTACCTCTTACCACTCCACCCTCCCTCCTCCTCCTCCCTCTCCTCCCTCCCCCTCCCCCTCCCGTTATCCCAGTACTACAACACTAACAAGAGGAAGAAGTCGTCCCAGTACCCGTCTTGTCTCAACACACCCCACCCCGGTATCAATCACCCCGGTCGGCCTTTTAAACACCATAATGACCCTGTGTGGGTGGGCGGTAATAAGTAGTTGGCCGCTGTTAATCGACCATTAAGAACGTAATACCCACGCAGGTTACGTTCAGGGCCGAGCCAACCTAATTTCGGGATAACTTGTCAGCCGAGTCTTAAAGTGCCGACTAAACACCATTGTCCCCACTCTCCACACCCCCCACACCCCCTACCCCACACCCCCATCACCCTCAACCCTACCCCCCACCCCCATCACCCTTACACTCTAACCTCACCCCTACCTCTCCCCCTCACCCCACCTCACCCGAACTCACCTCACCCCCCACACCCCCTCACCCCTACACCTCACTCCCCACACCTCACCTCTACACTCACCCTCTACACCCTCATCCCCACACCTCATCCCCTCACACCTCACCCCCACACCTCACCCCACACACCCCCTCACCCTCACACCCCCTCACCCCCTCACACCCCCACCTCCCACACCTCACCCCCACCCCTCACCCCCACACCTCACCCCCACACCCTCACCTCTACACCTCACCCCCTACACCCTCACCCCTCACTCCTCACCTCACCCCCACCCTCACCTCACCCCCACACCCCCTCACCCCCACACCCTCACCTCCCCACACCCCTCACTTCACACTCCCCCTCACCACCTAAACTGTATATAATTTTTGGGGGTCAGATTGACACTCCTTTACATCGTCTTGCGGCAACGGGGAAATTCTCTCGAGCTCTTTGGCCTGGGGGTGGGGGTGGCAGGACACGGCTAAACCACTGAGGAGAATAGACCTTATGGGAGACGGAAGGATTACACTGCTAACATGAGGAAGGGGGAGGGCGGCTACTGAGAAAAAAAAGAGAGAGAGTTGATAAAGGTGATACAAAGGACAAGAGCCGGTGAAGGTTGCCCACGAGAAAAAGTCAATTGGTCATAAACAAAAGTCCCTTCAGCGCCAGTACGAGTGATAACCAGCGCCTGACGTTCCTGCTCTGCAACGTAATGTCATAAACTTTTATTAAAGATCTCGATAAAAATTAGTTGTTAAATTTGCTTTCTTGTGTCTATGCCTTAGTTATGTTGTCTGTCTGTCTGTCTTTGTCTGTCTGTCTGTCTGTCTGTCTGTCTGTCTATTTCTGTCTTTATCTATCTATCCAAAGTGTCCGTGTCAGCTCTATCGAACTCGACTCTAGAACAATCTATCGCCCAGTCCGCTCGCCTGCCTGACTGCCCCGCACTGGCGCTCCGTTATGGTACAAGCGACAGCATCTAGTCTCTGTGGCGTCCAGTTGGTAAATACTTGAGAAATGTTACCACGGCGACCACCAGCCTGGGTCTTGATGAGTTAGGTGTGTGTGGGGGTGGGGTGTGTGGGGGTGTTGGGTGTGGGGTGGGAGGTGTGTGGTGTAGTGGGGTGTTGTGGGGGTGTTGTGTTTGTGGGGGTGTTTGTGTGGGGGGGTAGGTTAGGTTTGTGGGGTGGGATATACCATTACGACTTGGTATCTCCACCACTAATACCACTGCTCACCACCACCACCACCGCTCACCACCAACACCATGGATTGTGTGTTAGGTATTCTGTGTGTAAGCTGCCCGCCCGCCTGCCTATGCTACTAAACACCACATTGACGCCTCCACCCACCACCGGATTAAATAACGCTAAGGCAAATATTTTAAGGTATGTAACAGGCCAACAGGTGGAAAATTGAACCTTAAACCATTTTTTACACGGGATGGGAGAAGGGAGGTGGAAGAGGAGGGAGGTGGGAAGAGGAGGAGGGAGGGTGTGGTGGAGGAGGAGGAGGGTGGAGGAGTGGAGGGGAGGAGCAGAAAGGGATGGAAGGGGTGAAGAGAATATGGAAGGAGGAAAGGGTGGAAAAGAGAGTGTGTGGAAGGGAGGGAGGATGGCAAGAGGTTTCAGCCACGATGTCATTTGTTTACATGGTAACCTGAGACACCTTTCGGGGAATTCCTACACTACAGGTGGTTGAGGTAAATACGACGAAACCAAAACAATTAGAGAGAGACTGAACACAATCATAGAGACATAAATAGCTATACAGTACAAGGAAATAGCTATACAGTACAGGAAATAGCTATACAGCACACTAAGAAAAATGCTTCTGTACTGTTGGAAGGGATGGGAAAGGTGTATAGCAGGAAGGAAATAAGATAGACCCTACACTGATGGAAAAATGTTGATGCCCTGGGAAAGGAATAGCCAGTGGGAAAGAGTTAGGGGGAACTCCCACATAGAGGGATGGGGGAGGAGAGGTGAATAAAAACCCACATAGAAGTTAGCTGGGGAGGGGTTTGAGGTGTTTACCACACAAAGGAAAGGGAGAGGTAGTTATCTCTCTCTCTCTCTCTCTCTTCTCTCTCTCTCTCTCACAATAGAGTGGTGGTGCTAGCGTGTCGAGGCTGTCAAGTGACTGTTTATGATTTAATGAATAAGTAAACACGAACACACTCAAGTTGTAGGTGGAGGGGAGGGGAGCGTAAGGGGAGGGAGAAGTAAGGAATGAGGTGGGAGGGGATGGAAGGAGGAAGGATGGAAGGGAAGGGAAGATTGGAAAGAGGGAGGAAAGGAAGGACAGAAGGAGGGGGGTGTTCATGAGTGGTCCCTCTTCTGGTGGGATAGAGAATCCTTCCTCCTGGTGCTGGGATAGACTGTACCCTCTCCCCAGGTGCTAGGATGGAGTGCTGGAGCTGGGTGCTAGGATGGGTGCTGGACTGGGTGCTAGGATGGGTGCTGGACTGGGTGCTAGGATGGGTGCTGGACTGGGTGCTAGGATGGGTGCTGGGCTGGGTGCTGGGATGGGTGCTGGACTGGGTGCTGGGATGGGTGCTGGGCTGGGTGCTGGGATGGGTGCTGGACTGGGTGCTGGGATGGGTGCTAGGATGGGTGCTGGACTGGGTGCTAGGATGGGTGCTGGACTGGGTGCTAGGATGGGTGCTGGACTGGGTGCTAGGATGGGTGCTGGACTGGGTGCTGGGCTGGAGTGCTAGGATGGGTGCTGGACTGGGTGCTAGGATGGGTGCTGGACTGGGTGCTAGGATGGGTGCTGGGCTGGGTGCTAGGATGGGTGGGCTGGGTGCTGGACTGGGTGCTGGGCTGGGTGCTGGGCTCTCCGTTTGCATTGTTGCAGAATCTTCAAATGTTGTTCTTGGCCCCGTGTGTTTGGTCGTTGTGACCACCTGTGGCGCCCACCTGTGGTCGGCTAATGAAGTTAGAGCGCTACCGGGGCCAGGGGTGTGCTCTGGGGAGTAGGGGTGTGTACCAGGGACAGGGGGTGTTGTACAGGGGTAGGGGAGTTGTACCGGGCCAGGGGTGTGTACAGGGGAGTAAGGAGTTGTACCGGGGCCAGGGGTGTTGTACAGGAGTAAGGGTGTTGTACCAGGGCAGGGGTGTACCAGGTAGGGGAGTTGTACCAGGAGTGGGGGGTGTACCAGGGTAGGGGGTGTTGTGTACTGAGCCAGGGGGTGTGCCAGGAGTAAGGGTGTTATGCAGGGTAAGAGTGTTATACCGTGGCAAGGGGTGTTACCGGGAGTAGAGGGTGTTGTACTGAGCCAGGGGTGGTGTACTGGGGTAGAGGTGTTGTACCAGGTAAGGGGTGTGTTGTACCAGGGTGCAAGGTGTTGTACCGTGGCAAGGGGGTGTTGCTACCAGGGCCAGAGGTGTTGTACAGTGGTAAGGATGTTGTGCCAGGGGCCAGGTGTGTGTACAAGGATAGGGGTGTTGTACCAGGGCCAAGGGGTGTTATGCTGAGCCAGGGTGTTGTGCTGGGGTAGAGGTGTTGTACCAGGGGTGGGGTGTTGTACCGGGCCAAGGGTGTTCTACAGGGGTAAGGGGTGTTATACCGGGGCCAGGGTGTTGTACAGGGGTAGGGGTGTGCCGGAGCCAGGGGGTGTTGTACAGGGTCAGAGGGGTGCTGTACCGGGGGCCAGGGTGTGTATGCCGGGATAAAAAACAAACTGCACATAAAATTGGTCTTTGCCCACCGAGTCGCCTAACCTGCACTCTCTCTCTCTCCTCTCTCTCTCTCTCTCTCTCTCTCTCTCTCTCTCTCTCTCGCTATTAATAACTGGAAGACCTTTCCGTGGCTGAAAAAGCAATGGCAGGGGAACTGTATTTATTATTCCTTATTGGATCAGAACACTCTCTCTCTCTCTCTCTCTCTCTCTCTCTCTCTCTCTCTCTCTCTCTCTCTCTCTCTCTCAGTATTCTCATTATTTACATTTTCTCTTTCTCCTACCCTTCATTTTTCCTTATCCCTTCCTTCCTTGATTCCTCTCTTTCATTCTCTTCCTCCTCCACTTCTCATTTATCTCTCCCCGTCTTCTCTTTTCTTGTCATTACCACTTAACACTTTTGCTGCTAATGTCGGATTCTAGCTTCCTCCTCCCTCCTCTTCCTCCTCCTCCTCCTCTCTCTCTTCTTCCTCCTACTTCTCTTCTCTCCTCCTCCCTCCTCTTCCTCCCCTCCTCCTCTCTTCCTCCTCCTCCTCTCTTCCTCCTCCTACTCTCTCTTCTTCCTCCTCCTCCTCCTCTTCTTCCTCTCCCCTCCTTCTTCCTCCTCCTCTCTCTTCTTCCTCCTCCTCTCTTCTTCCTCCTCTCTCTTCTTCCTCCTCCTCCTCTCTTCTTCCCTCCTCCTCCTCTCTTCTTCCTCCTCCTCTTCTTCCTCCTCCTCTCTTCTTCCTCCTCCTCCCGTCTCCTCTTCCTCCCTACACTACTCCCACTCTCCTTCCTCCTCCTCTCTCCCCTCCCTCCCCTCCCTCTTTCTCCTCCCTCCTCTCTTCTTCCTCCTCCCTCTCTTCTCTCCTCCTCCTCTCTTCTCCTCTCTCTTCTCTCCCTCCTCTCTCTTCTCCTCCCCTCCCCCCCCCCCCCCCCCCCCCCCCCCCCCCCCCCCCCCCCCCCCCCCCCTTCTTCCTCCTCCTCTCCTCCTCTCTCCCTACTCTACTCCTACTCTTCTTCTTCCTCCTCCTCCTCTTCTTCCTCCTCCTCCTCTCTTCTTCCCTCCTCCTCTTTCCTCCTCCTTCTCTTCTTCCTCCTCCTCCGGTCTTCCTCTTCCTCCTACTACTACTCCTACTCTCTCTTCTTCCTCCTCCTCCTCTCTTCTTCCTCCTCCTCCTCTCTTCTTCCTCCTCCTCCTCTCTTCTTCCTCCTCCTCTCTTCTTCCTCCTCCTCTCTTCTTCCTCCTCCTCTCTTCTTCCCTCCTCCTCCTCTCTTCTTCCTCCTCCCCTCTTCTCCTCCTCCTATCTTCTTCCTCCTTCTCCGGTCTTCACTCCTACTACTACTCCCCTCTTCTCGTCCTTACCTATCTCCCTTCTCTCCCCTATCCTACATATCTCTCTCTCTCTCCCTCCTCCATCCCCCCTCTCCTCCACCCCCTCCTCCCCATCACCCCCTCTCCCTCCACCCCCTCTCCCCTCACCCCCATCTCCCCTCCACCCCCTCTCCCCCACCCCCTCTCCCCTCCACCCCCTCCCCCTCCACCCCCCTCTCCCCCCTCACCCCCTCTCCACCTCCCACCCCCCCTCTCCCCCCTCCACCCCCACTCCCTGTTATAGCTGTTTGCAGTTTGTGGTGACCCTGAGGAGAAGATCCATTGATATCGCTGCAGACCCTCCTCCCCTCACACCTTCCTCTCACCCTCCCCTCTCCCCCTCACCCCCCCTCCCTCATCTCCCTCTCCCCCTTCCCCACACCCCTTCCTCTCCCCTTGTGTGAAAATACTGCATCTTCTTCAGGAAATAATTAGGATTTTAGCAGTGTGTGTGTGTGTGTGTGTGTGTGTGTGTGTGTGTGTGTGTGTGTGTGTGTGTGTGTGTAAAAGTATGAAATATATTGTCGATAATTTATACCTGAGGGAAAAACACCTTTGAATTTTTATTATATATTGCAATAAATTATTTACATATTGGGGAAATAAATATGACAAATTATATACTGCATTTAGATAGAGGTAATTTGCATATTGAGGATAAATAATAACAACTCTAATATGTTCGGCACACAGACCTTCCATATTGTGATTATGTTAAATTATGTTACTTAAAATATACCAAAAAAAATCAGTTTAAACATTTTATTCAGATTCTCCAGAATTAAGTTAACATATCGGATATATATATGATAATATATTTTAACATGTATTGTATTTAACTTATATGTGGTAATAAATTTAACAGATATATTATATTGTAAATAACTCGAGTTGTAACAGGAGGAAAAGGCTCATAACATTTGGAAGTGGAGCAGGATGTTCAATTATGGCAACGTCTTGGTAGTAAATATGTCGATTGGGTGACCGGCCCCACCCCTTATTCCTCCACCCCCTCCTCCCCACCCGTCCTCCACCCACCCCCCCTCCGCCTTCAGTGTCTTCGGTATTTTAAACCACGACACAACATTCTCTCTCAATCTTGTTGGTTAAATCCTTCTTCGTTTTGTCCGAGAGTTGGGTTTACATTTTGTCCCGAGGTGGGTTTAGTGTGGGATTTATTCAGGCCTAGACAGGAGATTCTATTTTTGGGGAGGGATTTTACAGGACCCCACACTTAACGGTGTGAGGAGAGGGGAAGAGAAAGGAGGAAGGGATCAGCAGCTGAGGACACATCTGATAAGGTCCCTCCCGCCTCCCCCTCTCACGCCTCTTCTCCTCCTCCTCCCTCCTCCTCCTCCTCCTCCTCCTCCTCCAAAAGATCAACCTCAGAATACGTGAACAAGGCGGCGACAACCTGTCTACCACAATGCTAGAGAGGGAGAGAGGGAGAGAGAAGGAGAATTAGAAAGAAGGGTAGAGGAAGTGAAAGAGTGAGTGTGAAAGAAAGTTAGCGAGAAATGAGAGAGAGAGGGAGAAGAAGAATTGAAGGAGAGGGAAAGGATAGTTAGCGGTGACGGGAGAGGGGGATGGGAGGAATGGAGAGAGAGAGAGAGAGAGAGAGAGAGAGAGAGAGAGAGAGAGAGAGGAAGAGGGCAAAAGACAGTAGAAGGAGAATGAGAAGGAGAGAATGACAAACACGATAATATTAAAACAGACGTGACATGGAGGAGGAGGAAGATGAAGAGTTCAAGATAGGAAAGAAGAAAAGAGGAAGACAAGGAGGAGATAAAGACAGACAATATGATTCTTAGAGGTCGTTGGCCCTTCTCTTATAACAAGTGTGTGTGTGTGTGTGTGTGTGTGTGTGTGTGTGTGTGTGTGTGTGTGTGTGTGTGTGTGTGTGTGTGTGTGTGTGTGTGTGTGTGTGTGTGTCTCTCTCTCTCTCTCCTCTCTCTCTCTCAGTAAAGTGAGGAAAATTTGCCTAACAGATACGAACCACTGAGGGAGACTATATACGGACCCAAGGCTGTTAAGCAGTCAGTTTTCCTCTCACTAAAAAGAGATCATGGGAAGATTTTACCACTTAATATATGTAAACAGGAAGGCAAAGTCTGACAGCGAGCCACTTAAGTCTTAATTGACGTCTTCAAGAGGATTCTCTGATTGGTTTAAGCTTATGCTCTGAAGTTCTTACGTGTTTTGTTGTTTTAGTTTATTTTGTTTGTTTGTTTTATCTCCTATGTGGTGGTGGTGGTGTTGGGTTAGGGTTAGGTTAGGGTAGAGTTAGGTTAAGGTAGGTTAGGTTAGGTTAAGAGGAGGGAGGGTCTTATGGTTAGGTTGGGTTAAGAGGAGGGTCTATGGTTAGGTTAGGTTAAGGAGGAGGAGGTCTTATGGTTAGGTTAGGTTAGAGGAGGGAGGAGGTCTTATGGTACAGTAAAGAGTAACATTCACACACAGGAAGCTTCAAGGAGGGTGTGTGTGGGTGATGGTAACTATAGTATTGGTTCTTCACTCCTCTTCCTCCTCCTCCTCTTCTCTCCTTCCTTCTTCCTTCGCCTCGTCCATCCTCTCCCCTTCCTCCTCGTCCATCATCCTCTCTCCTCCTACTTCCTCGTCTATGCTTCTCTTCATCCTCCTCCCTGCCTTCCCCCCTCCTCGTTCTGTTCCTCCTTCTCCCTCCCTCCTTCCTCCCTCTTCCTCCTTCTCCCTCTCCCTCCTTTCCTCCTCCCTCCTTCCTCCCCTCCCCTTCCTTCCTCCCTCTTCCCCTCTTCTTCCCTCTCCCTCCTTCCTCCCCTCTCTCCCTTCTCCCTCTCCCTCCTTCCTCCTCTCCCTCCTTCCTCCTCGTCTCACATAGTGAGAGAAATCTCTTTATAGTTATTTACGAGTTTGGTGGGTACCAGACAAGTCAAGCAAGCAAACAGACAACCAAGCACACATGCATACAAACAAATAAACAAGCACTGAGCAGGTAGGCGCTGGTTAACAAGGACAGAAACAAGCAGGAAGGCAAAAGAAAAGAGCCAGAGGAACACACACACACAGGTAAGAAGACTGGCAGGTTATATAAATTTAATAAACATTACATATCTAACATTCCCCATCTCTTTCCTTCACTCTCCCTCCGTTTCCCGTGATCCCCACCATTCCATCCTACTCTTTTGCATTCCTCTTCTCCTTCTCTCCCTCCCATCCATCTGTGTCACCCATCTCTGAACCTGTCTCTTGGGAATTACCGTCTCTCGCTGCATAATTTAAGAAAGTCTAATAGATTCGTGGGCCAAGGAAGGAAGGAAGGAAGGAGGCATTTAAACTTTCTTAATGGTGGTGATGTCTAGGAACTTCCGCCCTTGGTGGTGGTGGGCGTGGAGTGAAGGGCGGCGGTGGGCGTAGGTTGCAGTGGTAGGCGTGAAATTGGTGATGGCAGGCATGGGTGGGAGTGGTTGGCGTGAGTGAAGGTGGTGGTAGTGGTGGGCAGGTTGTCGTAGTGGGCGTAGGTGGCGGTGGGCGTAGGTGGCGGTGGGCGTGGTGAAGGTGGTGGTAGGCGTAGGTGTAGCTTGTTGGTGATTATTGGTGATAATCCGACACTTACACGCTGCCCCAGGGTGTACTATTCAGGTGTGTATCCTCTCCACACACACACACACACACACACACACACACACACACACATACATAGTACAATGCATACATGATTGACATTAACCTGACCAATTAAAGGTACGGGTTAAATGACCTCATGCAACAACAAACGATCGTCCTCATCCCAAGGTTTAGATAAATTTACATACATTGAAACACAAATTTATGAATATTAATCAAGTATTAATAACGTGTTCATCCATTTTACATTAATAGCTGAACAAACTTGCATATAAACTACAAATTAACTTTTATTAGTGTGTTCATGTTTGTTTCTTTCTACCGGCTCTATGAAACGAATTTATTTGTTTTACTTGAAAAAACAAAAATATAAATGGCGTTTCAGTAGAATTTGTGGGATGGAGTTAGGTTAGACAATACACTGCAGTGACTTGTAACATCGAGAGTGAGGTAATTTTAGAGATTGGTGAGTGCGTACAGTAACTGGGAACTGAGGTGTGTGTGTGTGTGTGTGTGTGTGTGTGTGTGTGTGTGTGTGTGTATAATAATTAACGGTTTATTGAAGGAAGCTTGTAGAAGGCTGAAAATAAACAGATTACATATTTGAGGGAATGGGTTACAAATTACCGATAATATACAAGTAACATAAGTGACACAAATAGACATATATAATATAGCAGATGGGGATCGCTCAAGCTAAAGTTCATTTCAACATAGTGACAGTGTAGGGCAGTGTTTACTGGGGAGTGAATACACTGATTTATTACATGTTATTGATAATTTTTACAATGGTTGGGACTGGGCTGTTCTTATAGCGATCAGTTCGTGCACGTATGGGCTGGATGCGGTTGTGTGTCGAACAGCAATTCTCGGACAGGGATCTCAGGTGGTAGTAGGGGCCGGTGTCGGGGATGGTGTGAAACTTCTTACCAAATTTGCAGATGAGGCCGTGGTGATGGTCAGTGAGAGTCAGAAAGGTCCAGTGTGTTGAGCGCTTCTTGATATGTGGAGTAGGAAGGAAAGAATAATCTTGCATGCCCTCTTTTGCACACTTTCTAGAGTGATTACGTTGTGTGGCATTTAGGAAGACCAGGTGGGGGAGGCAAGATTGTTCTCATAGTTGAAATTGTCCTAG
>NW_024715564.1:0-12347 GCF_018991925.1 Homarus americanus
TTCATAATTGTGTATGTAAAAGTACTCACACTTCCCGTTAATAATGTGGTAGACCAATAAGGTATCTAGTGTAGAGCAAGAGGTAATGTACAGTTTCCCCATAGGTGGTGACCTCGGTAGCCTGTGTGGGCAACTGTTCTTAGTCGTCATCCTCAAGTTTTCGTGACAAACAGGACAAACAAACAAGTTCCCGGAACCAGAAGGTAGACACAGAGTAAAAAATAAATAAAAAGTAAAACTACCTGTTATTAATGGTTCGTCTAACAGTGAATTAATAGAATGATGATGATGATGATAACGATGATGATGATGATGATAATGACGATAAGAGTAAAAAAAACTCACAGAAAACAAAAAAGAAAAACCACCAGACTTTTCATAAATTCTGAGTAAAAAAACAACACTAATGACAAACAAAAAGAAAGTGTAAAGTAATATAAGTAAGAGATTAAGTGAAGACGTTAAGTATGGCCATCAACATACACACAAACATTTTACTCTCTCTCTCTCTCTCTCTCTCTCTCTCTCTCTCTCTCTCG
Organism: Homarus americanus; assembly: GCF_018991925.1. Classification (NCBI taxonomy): domain Eukaryota; kingdom Metazoa; phylum Arthropoda; class Malacostraca; order Decapoda; family Nephropidae; genus Homarus; species Homarus americanus. The sequence goes on from NW_024715564.1 coordinate 540, forward strand.
ACGGGACGAAGAAAACCTTGAGAATTAATAATTGTGTCAAGCCAACCCGCCTATCACCGCCACCTCCCTCCCTACTAACATCTGCACCTACACCCTTCCCCACCCACTACACCTACACCCTCCCCAGCCCACCCACTACACCTAAACCCTCCCCAACCCACCCACTACACCTACACGTTCCCCCAACTCGTGACACAACACCCCCCCTCCCCCTCCACTCTCCCCAGGACGCCTCCCCCCTCAGCTCACTTGTGTCTCTATCTCCCTCAGTCAACAAAGCTCATGTCAAACACACCTTTCCGGCATTAGCTCCATTTGCATGTCCTTTACGAAATACCTGTTTTTTTACCTCCTTTCCCCTTTGTCACTGCCAGAGGGGAGAAGGCGGGGAGAGGGGAGAAGGCGGGGGGAAAGAAGAGAGGGGAGGACACGCATAAGACTCCCTCCTCGACGAAACACGACAGGTAGGTGTAAGAGTGAGACAGGTCGCTAGACGGGACGACAGGAGGGTGCCTCGCTGTCACTGCCAAGGGGAAAAAGTTTCTTTACTAATAGACAGTCTTGAGGGGAAATTTATTGAGGACGAGAGCTTGTTAGGTATGGCTGGTGGACATCCCAGGCCAGGGAAAAATGTTCTCCTGGTGCTGCCATGACTAGGGAATTAATATCTATCTCACTATTTTTGACCAGTGTGCGTGTGTGTGTGTGTGTGTGTGTGTGTGTGCGCAAGTGTGTGTGTGTGTGTGTGCGCACGTGTGTGTGTGTGCGCACGTGTGTGTGTGTGTGTGTGTGTGTGTGTACATTCTTGTAAACTGAATAATAACATCAAAAGTCTCTTATGATAACAAACAACCTTATGTTGAACGTGTTATCATCTTGGTGACCTTGTGTATACTTGGTGACCGTGTATATACCTGATAACAGTGTCTATACTTGGTGACTGTGTATACTTGATCACCGTGTGTATACTTGATCACCGTGTGTATACTTGATCACCGTGTATGAGGGTCTGTCACATCAACACCAGACTGCTGTATATCAAGAGGTAATATTACACACGATCTCTGCAACAGCTTATTAACACACCTACGACGAAACCCTCCTCTAAGTAGTTATTGGCACGACATCGAATAGCCCATGAAGTTAACAACAGCAACAGTACACACAATAAAATAGTACCTTTACAATTGTGTTAAAGAAGGATTTTGACAACCCTACCGAGACAATAGGAGTCACAGTGTTCATTTTGAAATTTATCGAGCCCTTCCATATAGATACTTTTTTGAGAGGGGTTATGTGAACGCTACCACTGTTTCTTTCAGGCGAAGGAAGGTGAATAAAGCTAATCATTACTGAAGTGTCTGGTTTTAGAATGATTTTTTTTTCCTACGGCAATGCTCAGTGGCCCGTTACTGCAAAGACTTTCTATTAGTTCAGTGCTGATTTAAAGTTCACAAGAGAAAGGTAAATGCCCTGTTGTTCATCACACACACACACACACACACACACACACACACACACACACACACATCAGAGATATTCCATTCTCTTCCCATTTTGTCGACACCTCAATAAGAATTCTCAACACAAAAAAATAAAAAATAGTTAATCTACCAAACATCTAACAGTGCTCCTCAAACATTACCTCCCTATAGTATTTTCTTTATCACTTAATTAAGAGAAGAAGATAATCTAAATTTCACACAGAAAACTCTAAACAATACACAAAAGGACCCAATATACCTGAGAAATTATTATATAACAAGGTATACAAAACATATCCAACTATTCATTATTTTTTTCCCGTCCACTATCTTGTACAGAAAGAACATGGAGAGAAAAATTGATTTTATCCCAGTTAGTATAATAAGTTTGTGCTTGTTACTTGATGGCTTGATTTTTTTTATATACACGTCTCAAGATTAATAATAGCATGACCATAAGATTCTTCTTCTTCTTCTATCATAGAAATGTGCAAATGGCGCCTCGATTTTTGTTTTTATTTTTTATTTTTTATTTTTTAATGAATAAATCGGTGGAGTTTAATGTCATTGATTTATATTACGATCTAAGCATTTAAATTAGGTATTACTTTATATTTATTCCGGTGATAATAGATACACAGCGAGAGAGAGAGAGAGAGAGAGAGAGAGAGAGAGAGAGAGAGAGAGAGGCCAATCGTATTCTTTTTTAACCGATTTTATTAAACCTCATAAATATTTTTACTGTGTATTATTATCTACAGTAAAACAATAACACGATCCTTTATTCTCTAAGGCACACTACCCCCCCCGGGCCGGATCCTCTTTCAACAGTGAGGCGGACTGAACAGATAAAGTTGACCGCTACTAATTTCTCTCTCCAGGGAAAAGATAAAATAAGTAATTTAGTGAGAATGTAATGAAGAAGAGAAGGGGTCAGGTTGGCCACACAAAAGACCTTACTGATTTATACCGCAGGGTTTTAAAAAGTGTTGATGATAATGAACAAGGAGATTGAAAGTTGCTTCTGCTTAGTTGAAAGTTGAATAGTAACGAAATGGGTTGTGCTGCCGGATGTATGATCGTATATTTTTTTTTTAGTTAAGGCTGCTAGATATAAGATTGTGTTTTTGTTTGTTTTTTGGTGGGGGAGGGGGTCTGTGGTCTGTGGAGTCAGGTGTATGATAGCAGCTTCTTCTTCACTGTTGCCAACTGCCTGGGCACAATATTGACCCCCCCCCCGCTGCCAGATGTATGATAATATTGTGATCCAAGCTGCCAGATGTATAATTATGTTTTAGTCCATGTAATCATTATGTATGACAAAAGTTCTGCCTGTACCGCCAGACCCCCAATCGAATTTGACCCGTTCTGTCGGATGCACGATAGTTGTTTGTTTGGTCAGTAACTTCGGCGCTGCCCCCAAAAATATGATAGTGCTTCTGAGTTATCTGCCAGACGTACGAGTTTGTTTTGTGTTCCTATGTAAATATTCAGGGCGTATTGTAAATGGCCAGCTCCAGTACGATACTTTTGACCTTTGTATCGCTCCTCGCTGCCAGCAGTATGATGTACGAGAAGAATCTTGGTCTATGCTGCCAGACCGTGACGACTCTGTAACGACCATAGAGGTGTTTGTTCAAGGGGAAACTCTCTCTCTTCTACAGGTACACTGCAACTTATTTCACGTTAAGTTTAACCACCCAAACCTAAACTAATCTAGCCTAGCCTAACCTAACCTAACCTAACCTAACCTAACCTAATCTAGCCTAGCCTAACCTAACCTAACCTAGCCTAGCCTAACCTAACCTAACCTAATCTAGCCTAACCTAACCTAACCTAATCTAGCTTAACCTAACCTAATCTAGCCTCTATTGTACCGTTACAATGGTTAACCTTCAGGTAAAAATAATCTAGGGTGTCTAATCTTCACATGATCCATATATTTTAAGTTTTTGAACAGACCATCGGTGAAAAAAATAAATATTAATCACCAAGACTTAAATTAAGAGGAGGTCGGATCTTGATCAACATTAGCGCCGCCGCCCGCCCACTGCATACAACACTCTGGAGGGGGGGGGGGAGGGGAGGGGAGCTCTTGCATCTTCTTAATTCTTACTTTTGTCATCAACTTCCAGAGAAAATTTGCTAACAATGGAGGTCTTTTGGCGCACCATGACCCAGAGACCAGAACTAACTTGGCCACAATAAATCCTGCAGTTCGGTGGGGGTGAGGGGTAGGGGGGCTGTTGAGGGGTGGTGTTGAGGGGTGGGGGGATATTAGTGAGGCTCTTCAATGGAGGATGTGTATGTATGTATGTATGTATGTACAGTATGTGTTAGTGTGTACATTTGTTTTAATTGGCCTGGCCTGGCCTGGCGCTGAGACATTCCACGCACGGGGCCACAAGGAAATTGTTGATATTGTTTATACACTTTATTTAATTGCGGTAGCTTTTAACTCTCCCCACTCGTTATTTTCTGAGTTAGCATTCTCGTAAATTATCTCCAGCTTGTATTAAATCGCTCAGAGAGGATTGCAGTCCTACCCCCTATCGCCAGCTGCGCCAGAATCATCGTGGTCTGTAATGGTTCTAATACCTGGGATAAATTATAAGTGGGAGGATTAAAGTCCCAGTGTCTCATGAAGTACTTGGGGCCTTAAGCTTCGGATCATCGAGAGTGTTTGGGAGTTAATTATCGTCTTGCGTGTGTGTGTGTGTTGAAGTGGTTAGATGATTCATAGTCCCATTGTGTGACGAAGCAGTATTTGGTATCGAAGCTTCGGATCATCGAATGTTTGGGGGATTAATTAGTAGTTTGTGTTTAAAATACCTGGATGATTCAGAGTTCCATTATGTGATGAAGCACCGGGTACGGAGCCTCGGTTAAGTGTAAGGCTTTTGTTTATTACCTCTAACACACCTGATGCATCACTACACCTTCTCACACCCACTCCTCTTGGTTTTATTTATTGTAATCATCTGTAACATATATCAAATCTCTCACTTATCGACAAAAAACAAAATAAAAATAAAATAAAACATTCTTAAGATGAATCAACGGCAACCAGGAACACTTTACAGTACAGGTACAGGTATACAGTACAGGTACAGGTATAGATATACATTACAGGTACAGATTTAGGTATACAGTAGAGGTACAGAAATTTCCATGTGGTTTCAACACCATTTCCATGTGGTTTCAACACCATAAAAGTGACACCTTAACCAATATTCAAATAAATATATTCGCTTACTACCAATAGACTATTCATATCTCGCTATGTAACCTGACTTAACCTTACCTGACCTTACATTAAAAAAATACAAAACTATACAAATATCTTCAAAAGCCAATCGACTCTCAATGTAAGGCAACATGAGTCTTATTATATACAGGTCACACTCTTGTCATATCCTGTATACACAACAGGGGAATCTTAAACTGGTAACCTGTTGCCATATGCACTGTGAACATTTGCATTTGACAGGTTATGTTATCGTTTCATCAAGATAATTCACTGTTCTGGTGGATATTATCGTACTCAATGGGTTAAGTTATCTTACTCAAGGGATTAAGTCTTTAAAACTCAAGGGATTAGGTCTTAGGATATCGTACTCAAGGGATTAAGTCATTGTACTCATGGGATTGTTTAATAGTATACTCAAGAAGGTTAAGTAATCGTACTCAAAGGTTTAAGTAATTTACTAATAGGGTTAAATAATATTAAAATAACACCTAAATTATCGTACTCAGGATATTCTTCAAGTTGTTATGTAACGGCACTCAGAGGACCAGTTATTATACTCATAGGACTTAATTATCGTACTCAAGGAGAAAAACAATATACTCAATTTATGATGCCACTTAATAGCTTATTAGCCATTCGGGCAGTTGATCAATTCTTTGAATAAAACACTCGGTGATTTTAGCTTTAAATGGTGATGTGTTGCTTCAGGTCTTAACATGATGGTGTTAGGAAATATTGGACAATACCTCCATGTACTGTGCTGCATATTGAGGGTAATTAATGATAACCAGCGCCATTCTTCAAGCTATTTTTTTATTGTATTAAACTGATGCATTGTTTGTTTATTAAGATAACAAGGAAGTTTGAGACTGTCAGCTTCTTACACTAATACTACCAGCATAGTTTCCACCAAAAGCTGTCGTCTTATTTATAACATTTGAAGAACAAAGACACTACTAGGAATCTTTTGTTTAGTGTTACGACAGACACTCCCACTAATTAAAAACATACCTGTTTTGAATGGACACACACACAAACACACATACTTTCTCTCTCTCTCTCTCTCAAAATAACTGTGTGAGTCAGTGAGTGTATTTCCTTTAAACTCGGCAACAAAGGTCAGACAGGACAGACAAAACACCATTGTTGCCTTGATCATGTATTTCGCATTTAGATTTTGCAGTGACCATTGCAGCCTGGCGTCCTTCAACAAATATGTTTCAATCAGTCGTTGTCAGTAGTGTTAGCGAGGGAACACGTAACGAGTTTTGTGTTGTGTCTCTTTTACTGAACTGTGATGATTGCTGGTGTATTGTGTAATGATTATCGTGTTTTAGTTTGACTTGGCTCACTCCTATGGCGGAAAATGTAAAAATACGTAGTAACGATTTTTTTTAGGAAGTGTTGCTTATCATTTGGTGGAACTTAAGTTTAAAAAATGACGAATGATTAAAATGTTGTGATTAAGATTATTGTTTTGTAAGAAAAGTCTGGAAATGTAAATACTTTTGCCTACGTTCATGAAAATGTTAAGTCTGTGTGTGTGTGTGTGTTTGTTTCATATTCGTTGCTCCTCAGCTTAATAAGTTTGTGTATTTTATAATCCACGTTACACAAACTAGAGCGAAAAACTGTCATATTTAAAAATTTTTAATCAAACTTTCCGGTTCATCAGATGTTACTTTCCTCGAATTATTTTTGTTACCAACCCTAAAAGTTGTGTTTCAGTGTAGCGTCGTCATTAATGGTCTTGTTGGTATTCCTTGTATGAGAGAGCGTCTCTAGCGTTGTGCAGTCAGATAAACTGTACATTTATTCTTCACTATATCAAACGACAGGCATTCCATTCATGACATTGGGCTCTTCCCGACAAACATGCCTACACAAATGTCTCTCTGCATCTTCCCCTTCATAAACATATACTATATTATACAGGGAGAGTCTGTAAAGGACCCAAGTTGCCATAAACAGTTGTTTGTATAACTTCACCAGACCCAGAGCTAAAGAAACATAAGTTCCTCCTTACACTCCTTATCTAGGCATCACGTGGTGGTTCCAGGAGATAATATTTAGTTCAGAAGACTTTATCATTCATGTTCTTCTTCAACACACACACACACACACACACACACACACACACACACACTGACACCATCGTAATTTCAAGTCATAGGAAAGGGAGAAAAAGAGAGTTTGTTAGAGTTCTCAGTTCCGGAAAACAAAAGTTTATTATTAATCCTACTGACTTGTGCACGTCACGCTCTGAATTAATCTCTCTCTCTCTCTCTCTCTCTCTCTCTCTCATAAGCGACCGAATATCGTGAATAAGTCAATTTACAGTGTGTGTGTGTGTGTAATTTGAGCTTTATTCGTCTTTTTCATGATGATTAAATACTCCTCCCAATTGAAAAAAAAAAAGATGAGTTGATGATTTAACCTGACTGTGTACCGTACCTGGCCAGGTGGGTGACGGCGGCTCACTAAGTCAAAATGTATGAGGTATTTCCCCGTCCTACACCGAGCTGCCTTAACTCTACGCTGGTGAAAAATTTGGCGCTTCGAATTATGCAAACCAGAGGTCAAATATTGGCTCAGCTGCTCCGATTCTGCGACATTTCCTCTGATTTATGGAACATTATTGACCATTTCATGCCCTCCCTTCCCCTCCTGCTGCTGCTCTCAATTTACAAAGAGGAGATTCTAATTTCTTCACTTTGTATTTTTTTTTTCATCTATTTACCTTTACTTTTTGTACCTTGATCCGTTTATTGTCTCTTGAATATAAAACACTTAACGTTTCTTATTCATTTCACATTCTGCGTTTTATATTTTGTTCACAATGTTTATATTTTCTCTTCTAATCAGTGTTTGTATCTTTTTCTGAGCTTGGTGTTCATTCCTGCTCTTTTTCTGACCTTGGTGTACATTCCTGCTCTTTTTCTGACCTTGGTGTTCATTCCTGCTCTTTTTCTGACCTTGGTGTTCATTCCTGCTCTTTTTCTGACCTTGGTGTTCATTCCTGCTCTTTTTCTGACCTTGGTGTTCATTCCTGCTCTTTTTCTGACCTCGGTGCTCATTCCTGCTCTTTTTCTGACCTTGGTGTTCATTCCTGCTCTTTTTCTGACCTTGGTGTTCATTACTGCTCTTTTTCTGACCTTGGTGTTCATTCCTGCTCTTTTTCTGACCTTGGTGTTCATTCCTGCTCTTTTTCTGACCTTGGTGTTCATTCCTGCTCTTTTTCTGACCTTGGTGTTCATTCCTGCTCTTTTTCTGACCTTGGTGTTCATTCCTGCTCTTTTTCTGACCTTGGTGTTCATTCCTGCTCATTTTCTTATATTGTTTGTTATATTTTTCGTCTCTAATTTCGTTATATTATTTTAGTATTGGTTGGGTTTTTGATGTTGTGTTGGTGTTCTTCTTATTCGCTCTCTCTCTCACCTTTTTCTCCATCTTTTCCTCCCCCTCCTGTTTATCCTCCTCCTCCTCTTCCTCCCCTATACCCTCAGTCAGTACTCTCGCCACCAGAGAGGACTATGACGGCATCCCAAAGTAAACAAACCTTCTCTCGCGTCTATAAAATGGGGAAGGGCACATCAGCACCATAAAATCAACCCTATTGCACCATATTGCACCATAATTTAAGAAACAATAATGGTGGGTAGACAGGTAGGTGCTGATAATGTCTACTAACACTCGGATTTATGGTACAGCGGTGAAATTTTTTGTTGTTGCTTAATGGTGTGGTTGAGGAATTGTCTCTCATCTAGAGTCTATTAACCATGTCTCTCTCTCTCTCTCTCTCTCTCTCTCTCTCTCATTAAGTAGCTCAATATGTCATATTTTCACTTGGCTCGTTCACCACATACGCATTGTATTAAATTCATTCAATGTCATCTTCTTTGACTAAATGGAACAAAGTGCCAGCAACACCATTTTCGCTCTTGTAATGGCATTTTCCGGCACATCGTTGTACAAGCTGCTCGTAATTGATTTTTTCAGTTAGTGAAGCAAAATTCGTCGAAAAAACGCAGGGGCGATACATTACTCTCGTCCGGCATGATATACAAACACTTTTTGTTATAATATATACATATATATATATATATATATATATATATATATATATATATATATATATATTTTTATATATATATATATATATATATATATATATATATATATATATATATATATATATATATATATATATATATATATATAAATATAAATGCTGATAACCACAAGTCTGTACTCACCCCTGAAGATGTGAATTACACGAAAGCACTTGGGAACTTCGTGTTTTGTTCTTTCCTTGTGATTATCAGCATATACCTAGATCACGCGCACCTACAGTGATTTACTTGCATATATATATATATATATATATATATATATATATATATATATATATATATATATATATATATATATATATATATATATATATATATATATATACCGTATATACAGTAATCAACGACCTCACCAGCAAGGAATCAAACCCGGTAAGCCGGTAAGCGTTCCCTAGTCCCACCCAGAAGGTCGAGGGTTCGATTCCTTGCTGGTGAGGTCGTTGATTATATGTTCAAAGTCCGCGTGTTAAATGGACTAAAAATGAAGTATATATATGTACCTCGCGTTTCATACCAGCTGGATTCGGTAAAATGCTACTGACACCACATAAGAGGCACGGGCAGTTTCCCATTGAGGTTCACGGCGCCATCAGCTCGATGAACAGGCTTTGTGTGAAATATAACAGAGTCTAGAACTGCTTTTAGTGTCCTTGTGGCCTAGCCGGTAAGCGCTCCCTAGTCACACCCAGTAGGTCGAGGGTTCGATTCCTTGCTGGTGAGGTCGTTGAATATATATATATATATATATATATATATATATATATATATATATATATATATATATATATATATATATATATATATTATTTCCTGTAGTAGCTTGAAAGTTCCTGATATTAGTAAAACTATTTCATTCAAAAACCTTGTACGAGCAATAGGTAACTGAGACGGCTATGGTGTTGATGAACGCAGATGAGACTACCTCCCTTATACTCATTATTATCGGTGGGAAAACTAGGGTAAAGAAATTCATATAGCGTCTTGTCGTCCAGTATTCCAAATGCCTTTCACTTAACTTACGATAATGGCCTCCCTGGGGTCCAAATAGTGACGCGTCCTTACCATGATGGTCAGCCAGCTCTCTCTCATCTCCGTGTAGTCTGGGAGAGGATTGCACTACCTCCGGCCACCTGTTACTTACCAGGAATGGGACGCTTGTCACTGTGTTAATACCAGGGGCAAATCCCGGGACTTGTAACTTGCTACAATTGTTGGGGTTTATGGTCACATTTGCAAATACTGTATTCAGCAGGCGAGGTGCGGACGTTGTTGAGGGGGGCGTGACTCTGTACTGTACTGTACCGTACATGGCCTCCCACAGTGACCTCGACTGGTTACGGTAAGTGGGGAGCAACTCAACGATAGGGAGGCGGCAGTAGAGACCCACAAACACGCCCTGAACACAGTACTGTATAGTCTCCGAGGTGTCAAGGGGATGGTGTTACCGTCTGGCATTATAAGTATGATAATCCCAAGGCGCTCTCAGTCCACCTAGCTGTAATTGGGGAAGTGAAGGCGGTTGAGTGCAGTCTTGGCTACACGGCCTCCTTTACTTACCGAAGACATGCTATGTAGTGTGCCGTATCCACACTGTCCCTAACTGGCAGCCATGTCTATGGGACTCACTATCACTTTTTCACAATTGAGTAACTACTCGAACACCTTCAGACAATCGCTCTTCTTAGGCAAAGGGTGGTCAGGCAGGAGCCCGACAGCTGCCACAGATCGCTGGACTTTAATGTAGCACAAAATGTCCGACACAGCTTACACGAAACAGATGACGATCCAAAAATTTTCAGTTCGTAATTCGCTAATCCGTGGCCAACTGAGCTATAGCGTGAAGTGCTCTTAAAACTCCACATACCTGCCGCCTCGCATGCTGTAAAAACATACAATGCTCCGGAAATGCACCAAATATTTTGTAAACGACTCTAAAGTATTTTAACGAGGGTTTTACATCATCAGTAAACAGAAAGGTATTAAACCTTCAGCAAACATTGTATATGCATACTGCATGAAATATGACCTATAATGTTGTTAACACTGAACAAACTGAAAAAGACTTAAAAGAATAATATTTCTTTTTGCAACCGACCTTTTTACACATCACTTTAGCTCGTGTTGTTATACAATACTGTTGTTAGGGTAATGTTTTAATATTTGCAAGACGAATGTGAATTTGTTGCCATCCAGTATAACTTACTGTACACTCCCATACTTAGTGTACATTATGTAAGAGAAAATAAACAGTTATAAACAGTAAGATAAACAATAAAAGTAAAAGTAAATTGTCCTTTTACAGATAATGTTTACTGCAACACGAGGCAACTTCACTCAGCTGATCGTACGCGGGTGGACGGTGAGGCGAAGGAGTTCTTCTCTGGCTGGTTCACACGGGGATGATGATTACTGCCTTCCTGTGTATCGTCTGCTCTGCCTCCTCCTTTTTTCCACTTTCACGGGTATTGTTTTTTCTTTCTGTTTTCGATTTTTTTTTATTATTTGTATTTTTAACTAAATATTTTCCAGATGTTTTGGTGATCTAATACTTTCAAATATGTGAAATTTGGATATATGAGATAGCGCTGAGACAAGGGCATTAAGGCCAATGTAACCCGTATATAGGATCACAGTTAGCCATGACTCTAGTTCTCCATAATGCGCACACACCCATAGTACCCACACACTATCCACACACTACCCACACACTCACACAAGGAGATACAGTGAAATAAACTGCTGTACCTAAATATTATGTAACTCAAAATATATTCCCAAAACAGCACGTTTACAGATGAAAATAATAAAAGCATAAATAATACAAATAAAATCAATTAATATGTTTTTTATTATTTTTAAATCTCAGAGAGGATGGTTCAGCGCTTCTTGTTGTTCTTTGTCTTTTTCCCGGTGAAGATGTAGTCTCCCCATGGCAGGTACT
>NW_024715565.1:0-28869 GCF_018991925.1 Homarus americanus
TGGGGAGTGCAGTGACAATGGGAGGTTGAGAGGCTGGGAGGAAGTGATAGTGGGAGCTAGTGATGATGAGTGCAGTGAGGGATGGGAGGTAGTGATAATGGGAGGTAGTGATACGGAGCTAGTGTTTTGAGGTGAGTGAGGCTGGGAGGGTAGTGATACCGAGCTAGTGATGATGTGGGGAGCTATGATTATGGGGAGTGCAGGAGGGTGGGAGGCAGTGAGGCCTGGGAGGCAGTGATAATGGGAGGCAGTGAGAGCTGGGATGGGCATTGATAATGGGAGGCAGTGATGATGGGAGGCAGAAGGGTGATGGAAATGAGGGTGGGGAGGTAGTGATAATGGGAGGCAGTGAGGAGCTGTGATGGGCAGTGATAATGGGAGGCAGTGATGATGGGAGGCAGTGAGGGGTGGGGAGGCAGTGATACCGGGGAGTGCAGTGATGATGGAGGTAGTGAGGGGCTGGGAGGCAGTGAGGGTTGGGGAGGTAGTGATAATGGGAGGTAAAGAGAGTTTGGGATAACTGTAATGGGAGGCAGGACGATGGGGAGGTAGTGAGGGGGTGAGGCAGTGAGGGTTGGAGGCAAAGTGATAATGAGGTCAGGAGGGCTGGGAGATAGTGATAATGAGCTAGTGATGTTGGGAGGCAGTGAGGGGTGAGGCAGTGAGGCTGGGAGGCAGTGATACCGGAGGCAGTAGTGAGCTGGGAGGCAGTGATAATGGAGGCAGTGAGAGTTGGGAGGCAGTGATAATGAGATAGTAATGCTGGGAGGCAGTGATAATGAGAGGTAGCAATGCCGAGTAAAGTGATAATGGGAGCTTGGGGATGATGGGAGGTAGTGAGGGTGGGAGGTAGTGAGGCTTGGGAAGTAGTGATAATGAGAGGTGAGAATGGGAGGCAAAGTGACTGGGAGCCAGTGATAATGGGAGACAGTGAGCTGGAGGCAGTGAAAGATTCGTGAGGTAGATGAAAATAATGAGTAAGGCAAAAGAAAGAAATGAGAAGAGCAGAGATGATGGAGGTGAGGGGTGGAGGTAAAAGGTTGGAAGCAGTGATAATGAGAGGTAGTGATAATGGGAGAAAGTGGGAGAAAGTGCAAAATGTGGGAGGAGAGCTGGGAGGAAGTGATAACGGGAGGTTGGGAGGGCTGGGAGGAAGTGATAATGGGAGCTAGTGATGATGGGAGGTAGTGAGGTGGAGGTAGTGAGGGTTGGGAGGCAGTGATAATGGGAGGTAGTAAGGCAGAGAGGTAGTGATAATGAGCTAGAGACATGGGAGGTAGTGAGGCGGGAGGCAGTGAGGACAGGGAGGAAGTGACAATGAGAGGAAGTGAGGCTGGGAGGTAAGGAGCTGGGAGGCAGAGCACAGGAGTGCAGTAATGCTGGGAGGCAGTGGAAATGGAGCCAGAGACGATGTGATGAAGAGGGGGAGGCAGTGAGGCTGGGAGTGATAATGAGACTGGGAAGGGGGAAGGCAGGGAGGCAGTGATATGGGACAGAGCTGGGAGGTAGTGAAATGGGAGGAGAGCTGGGAGGTATGGATGGAGGCAGGTAGTGAGGCTGGGAGGAAGTGATAATGGGAGGCAGATGATGGGAGGTGAGGGGGAGGTAGTAGAGGCTGGGAGGTAGTGATAATGGGAGGCAGGGAGCTTGGGAGCAGTGAAATGGGAGGTAGTGAAGATGGGAGCTAGTGTTTAGGAGGCAAAGGAGGCTGGGAGGCAGGAACATGGGAGCAAGGGATGATGGAAGCTAGTGATGATGGAGGCAGTGAGGTGGGAGGTAGGAGGTTGGGAGGCAGTGATAATGGGAGGTAGTGAGGTGGAGGTAGGATAATGGGAGGTGAGGATGATAGAGGTAGTGAGGGAAGCCAGTGAGAGCTGGGAGGCAGTGATAATGGGAGCTAGATAAGATGAGGAAGCAGTGTGGAGGTTGGGAGGTGGGTGATAATGGGAGGCATAATGCTGGGAGGCAGATGGGTGGGAGGTAGTGAGGCTGGGAGGCAGTGAGGGTAGGGAGGTAGTGATAATGGGAGGTAGTAATGCTGGGAGGTAGTGAGGCCAGGAGGAGAGGCTGGAGGCAGAGGGGCAGACAAGGAGGTAATGAGCCAGGACTGATAATGGGAGGTAGTAATGCTGGGAGGTAGTGACAATGGGAGGCAGTGAGGGCTGGGAGGCAGTGATGGGTTGGAAAAGAGGGCTGAGGCAGTGACACTGGGAGGTAGTGAAAGCTGGGAGACAGGATAATGGAGTAGCATGATGGGAGGTAGTGAGGGATGGGCAAGAGGGCTGGAGAGGAGTGATAATGGGAGGTCAGGAGGGGGAGGCAGTGACACAAAGTGAGCTAGGACGAGGCAGTGTGAGGCTGGGAGGTAGTGAGGTTGGGAGGTAGTGATAATGGGAGGTAGAAATGAGAACTGGGAGGTGAGAGTGGGAGGTAGTGATGGAAGGAGAAGGGAGGTAAGAGGTTGGGAGGTAGTGATAATGGAGGCAGAATGCTGGGAGGTAGATAATGGGAGGTGAAAGTGGGAGGCAGTGATGATGGGAGGTAGTGAGCTGGGAGGAAGGAGGGCTGGGAGGTAGTGGATAATGGGAGGTAGAATGCTGGGAGGCAGTGATGATGAGAGGCAGTGAGGGTCAGGAGCATGAGGGCGAGAAGTGACAGGAGGGAGGAAGGACAGATGGGGAGGCAGTGAGGCTGGGAGAGGACAAATGGGAGTGAGAGGCTGGGAGGCAGAGAGCTGGGAGGTAGTGATAATGGGAGTGCAGAGGCTGGGAGGCAGTGAGGCTGGGAGGCAGTGAGGCTGGGAGGCAGTGAGGCTGGGATGTAGTGAGGTTGGGAGGTGGGAGGCAGTGAGGTTAGGAGGTGACAATGGGAGGCAGTGAGGGGAGGCAGTGAGGTGAGAGGTAGTGACAATGGGAGGTGGAGGCTGGGAGGCAGTGAGGGCTGGGAGGCATGAAATGGAGAGTGGAGGCTGGGAGGAGGCTGGGAGAAGGATAATGGAGGTAGTGAGGCGGGATGCAGTTGAGATGGGACAGAAGATGGGAGCAGTGAGGCTGGGAGGCAGTGAGGTGATGCATAGGTCAGGATGTGAAAGACGTGAGGCTGGGACAGAGAGCTGGGATGAGGAGCAAATGGGAGGTAGTGATAAGGGAGGCAGTGAGGATTGGGAGGTAAGTGAGGGTGGGAGGCAGTGATAATGGGAGGTAGAGAGAGTTGGGAAGTGATAATGGGAGGTAGTGAGAGCTGGGAGGCAGTGATAATGGGAGGTAGTGAGGAGTTGGAGGAAAGACAAAGATGGGTGAGGAGTGATAATGGGAGCTAGTGATGATGGGAGAGAGGGGTGAGGTGAAGGAGGGGAGGATAAAGGGATAAAGATGGATGAGAGCAGAGGAAGTGATAATGGGAGGTAGTGATGATGGGAGTGGTGTTTGAGGTAGTGAAGGCAGATAATGGGGAGCAGTGATGCAGAGGTGAGTAGGCTAAAGGCAAAGATAATGGGAGCTAGTGATGATGGGAGGTAGTGAGGGATGGGAGGCAGGACAATGGGAGGTGTGATGATGGGAGGTAGTGAGTGGGAGGTGAGAGATGGGGACAGTAGTGAGGCTGGGATGGTGATAATGGGAGGTAGTGAGAATGGGAGTAGTGATAATGGGAGGTAGATGATGGGAGGTGAGGGGTGGAGGTAGTGAGGTTGAAAGGCAGTGATAATGAGCTAGTGATGATGGGAGGCAGGAGTGAAATGATAATGGAGGTGTGATGATGGGAGGTAGTGAGGGCTGGGAGGCAGTGAGAGCTGGGAGGCAGTGATAATGTGGAGGCAGTGAGGCTGGGAGGCAGGATAAGGAGTAGAGATGATGGAAGCTAAAGATGGGGGCAGTGAGGGGAAGAGCATGGGAGGCAGTGATAATGGGAGGTAGTGAGAATGGGAGGTAGACAATGGAGGCAGTGATGATGGGAGGTGAGGTGGGAGGTAGAAGCTGGGAGGCATTGATAATGGAGGTAATGATGGTGGGAGGTAGTGATGGAGGTAAGATGATGGGAGGGTGAGGCTGGGAGGCAGTGAGAGCTGGGAGGTAGTGATAATGGAGGAGTGGATGATGGGTGAGGGGGGGGAGTGGTGGCTGGGAGGTAGTGATAATGGGAGGCAGTGAGGCTGGGAGGTAGAGGGCTGGGAGGCAGTGATGATGAGAGGTAGTGAGGGTTGGAGGTAAGGAGGGCTGGGAGGTAATGATAGGAGGTAGTAATGGAGGAGATAATGGAGGAGTGAGAGGGAGGCAGTGAGTAGAGGCAGTGATGACAGTGAGGCTGGGGATGCGATGGGCTGGGGGAGGCAGTGATGGCAAGGAGGCTGAGGAGTGAGATGATAATGGGAGGTAATGGGATGATGAGAGGCAGAGGCTGAGAGGTAAGGAGGTTGGGAGGTGACAATGGGAGGTAGTAATGCTGGGAAGTAGTGAGGCTGGAGGCAGTGATAATGGGAGGTAGTGAGAAGGAGGTGATAATGGGAGGTAATGGGAGGTAGTGAGGCTGGGAGGTAGTGATGGCTGGGAGGTAGTGATGATGAGAGGTAGAGGCTGGGAGGCAGTGATAATGGGAGCCAGTGAGAATGGGAGGTAGTGACAATGAGGTAGTGATGATGGAGGTAGTGAGGGGGTGGAGGTAGCAGAGTGGCTGGGAGGTAGTGACAATGGGAGCCAGTGATGATGGGAGGCAAGGAGGGGATGAGGTGATAACGGGGAGGCAGTGACGATGGGAGTGAAGTGATAATGGGAGAGCTGGGATAGAGACAATGGGAGGCAGTGAGAGCTGGGAGGCAGTGATAATGGGAGGCTGAGGTTGGGATGGGAGGTAGTGAGGATGGGAGGTAGTGGATAAGGGGAGCCAGTGATGATGGGAGGTAGTGAGGTGGAGGTAGGAGGGAGGTGATAATGGGAGAGTTGGGAGGTAATGATGGGAGGTGATGATGGGAGGTAGGGGAGGAGTGAGGGTTGGGAGGTGACAATGGGAGGTAGTGATGATGGGAGGCAGTGATGATGATGAGGATGAGGGAGCATGTTTGGAGGTAGTGAGGGTTGGGAGGCAGTGATAATGAGCCAGTGATGATGGGAGGTAGTGAAGGGGGGAGGTGAGCAGAGTGGACTGGAGACAGGAAGTGATGAGTGAGGATACAATGAAGTGAGGCAGTGATGAGAGTTGAAATATGGGGAGGCAGTGACAATGGGAGCTGATGATGGGAGGCAGAGGTGGGACAGAGGTGAGGCAGTGAAATGGGAGGCAGAGAGGCAGGTAGTGATGATGGGAGGTAGAAGGGGTGGGAAGGGTTGGGAGGTAGTGATAATGGGAGGTAGTGAGAGCTGGGAGGTAGTGATAATGGGAGGTAGTGAGATGGGAGGTAGTGATGATGGGAGGTAGTGAGGGTTGGAGGAGAGGCTGGGAGGTAGTGATAATGGAGGTGTGAGAGCTGGGAGGCAGTAATGGAGGCATGATGATGGGAGGCAGTGAGGGGTGGAGGTAGTGAGGTTGGGAGGCAGTGATACTGGAGGTAGTGGAGTGGCTGGGAGGCAGGAGGGTCAGGAGGTAGTGATAAAGGAGGTAGCAGGAAAGGAGAGGCAGTGAGATAATGGGGAGGCAGTGAGGCAGACAGTGATAATGGAGGCAGAATGCTGGGAGGCAGTGATAATGAGAGGTAGTAATGCTGGGAGGCAGTGAGGGGATGGAGGGCTGGGAGGCAGTGATAATGGGAGTGTGAGAGCTGTGAGGCAGTGATAATGGGAGGCAGTGAGAGCTGGGAGGCAGTGATAATGGGAGGCAGTAATGCTGGGAGGTAGTGATAATGAGAGGCAGTAAGGGAGGCAGTGAGGGGTGGAGGTAGTGAGGCCTGGAAGTAGTGTGATGAGAGGTAGTGAGGATTGGGAGGCAAGGAGGGTTGGGAGGCAGTGATAATGGGAGGTAGCAGAGAGGGAGGCAGTGATAATGGACAGAGGGTTGGGAGAAGGATAATGGAGGTAGTGATGATGGGAGGTAGTGAGGCTGGGAGGCAGTGACAATGGAGGCAGTGATGATGGGAGGTAGTGATGAGGGGAGGTAGTGAGGCTTGGGAAGTAGTGATGATGGGTAGAGAATGGGAGGCAAGAGGCTGGAGGCAGTGATAATGGAGCAGTGAGAGGGGAGGCAGTGATAATGGGAGCAAGTAGGGAGGTGACAAAGGGGAGGTAGTGAGGCTGGGAGGCAGTGATAAAGGCAGAGAGAGAGATGGGAGGGAGGTGGGAGGTAGTGAGGCTAAAGACAGTGATGATGGGAGAGGTAGTGAGAATGGGGATAAGGAGGTTGGAGGTAGTGATAAGGGAGGTAGTGAGACTGGGAGGTAGTGGGAGGTAGTGAGGTTGGGAGGTAGTGAGGAGAGAGTGATGATGGGAGGCAGTGAGGTGGAGGCAGTGAGGCTGGGAGGCAGTGATAATGGGAGGTAGAAGGCAGAGAGGTAGGATAATGGGAGCCAGAGATGATGGGGAGGCAGTGGAGGGTGGACGGAAGGAGGCAGATAATGGGAGGAGAGGGCTGGGGAGGTAAGGAGTGGGAGGCAGTGATAAGGGATGCAGTAAGGCTGGGAGGCAGTGATGGGAGAGATGGGAGTGTAGTGAGGGGAGGAGGCTGGGGAGGGGATGATGAGAGGTAGTGAGGATTGGGAGGTAAGGAGGTTGGGAGGTAGTGATAATGAGTGTAGATGGGAGGTGATGGGAGGTAGTGAGAGCTTGGGAGGCAGTGATAATGGGAGGTAGTGAGAGCTGGGGAGGTAGTGACAATGGCAGGTTGTGAGGCTGGGAGGTGATATGGGAGCTAGGATGAATGGGAGGTGGAGGGTGGAGGTAGTGGGGCTGGGAGGCAGTGATAATGGGAGGTAGTGAGAGCTGGGAGGCAGTGATAATGGGAGGCAGTGAAAGGGGAGTGTCAGAGGCGAGGGCTGGGAGAGTGCTAAGAGCAGTGATGATGGAAGATGATGGGGAGGTAGTGAGGGGTGGGAGGCAGTAGGGCTGGGAGGTGATAATGGGAGGTAGGGAGGTGGGAGGTAGTGATAATGGGAGGTAGTGATGATAGGAGGTAGAGGTTGAAGGTAGTGAGAGCTGGGAGGTAGTGATGGGAGGTAAAGGATGATGAAAGGCAGTGAGGGGTGGGAGGTAGTGAGGGAGGTGGATAATGGGAGGTAATAATGCTGGGAGGTAGTGATGGGTGGAGGCAGGAGGCTGGGAGGTGAGGAGGCAGGACAATGGGAGGCAGTAATGCTGGGAAGGAGGCTGATCAGAGGGCTGATAGCAGGAGGCAGAGGCAGTGAAATGGGAGGCAGTAATGGGAAGGACTGATAATGGAGGTAGTAATGCTGGGAGGCAGTGATAATGGGAGGCAGTGAGGCTGGGACAGATGGGCTGGGAGGTAGTGAGGAGGTAGTGATAATGGGAGGTAGTGGAGCTGGGAGACAAGGACAATGGGAGGTAGTGATGATGGAGTAGGAGGTGGGTAGGAGGCTGGAGAGGCAGTGATAATGGGAGGTTGGGAGGTTGGAGGCAGTGATAATGCGAGCAAAGTGACGTTGGGAGGCAGGGAGGTTGGGAGGTAGAGGTGGGAGGTGTGAGGCTGGGAGTAATGGGAGGTGAGAGCTGGGAGGTAGTGAAATGGGAGAGTGGGAGGTAGTGATAATGGGAGAGTGAGGCTGGGAGGCAAGGAGGCTGGGAGGCAGTGATAATGGAGGCAGTAATGCTGGGAGGCATGAAATGGGGAGTGTGAACGTAGATGCAGGAAGAGAGAAAAGAGGGCTGGGGTGATAAGTAATGCAGAGGCAGTGATGATGAGATGGGCTGGGGAAGAATGGGAGGTAGGGAGGTAGTAAAGGGATGGGTGGAGAGAGGCTGGGAGGTGAGGCTGGGGAGGCAGTGATAATGGGAGGTAGTGAGGTTGGGAGGCAGTGAGCTGGGAGGCAGTGATAATGGGAGGAGGCTGGGAGGCAGTGAGGCTGGGAGGCAGTGAGACTGGGAGGGGGAGGTGGGAGGTAAGAGGCTGGGGAGGGAGGCTGGGAGGCAGTGAGGGCTGGGAGGTAGTGATAATGGGAGGTAGTGAGGTGAGGTAGGAGGGTTGGAGGCAGTGATAATGGGAGGTGAGGTTGGGACAGTGAGGGTTGGGAGGTAGTGACAATGGGAGGCAGAGGGCTGGGGAGGCAGTGAGGGCTGGGAGGCAGTGATAATGGAGGCAGTGAGAGGCATGGGAGGCAGAGGCTGGGGACAGGAGGTGGGGAGGCTGGGAGGAAGTGAGCTGGGAGGTGAGGAGTGATAAGGTAGTGGGAGGTAGGAGGAAGGGGAGGAAGTGAGGCTGGGAGGCAGTGATAATGGGAGGTAGTGAGAAGCAGAGGTAGTGGATAATGGGAGGTAGTGGGAGGTAGTGATAATGGGAGGCAGAGAGCAGAGGTAGTGAAAAGGGAGGTAGTGGGAGGGTTGGGAGGCAGTGATAATGGAGCCAGTGATGATGGGAGGTAGTGAGGGGTGGGAGGTGAGGGAAGGGAGGTAGTGACAATGAGTGAGAGCTGGGGGAGGAAGGATAATGGGAGGCAGTGATGATGGGAGTGGAGTGTTGGGAGGCAGTGAAGGGTGGAGGCAGTGACAATGGGAGTAGTGATGATGGAGCAGTGGAAGTGAGGCAGTGGAGGGCTGGAGGCAGTGACATGAGATGAGTGCAGAGGGAGGCAGTGATAATGGGAGGTAAAAGGATGATGGAGTGCAGTGAGGCTGGGAGGTAGTGAGAGCTGGGAGGCAGAGGGCTGGGATGGTGACAATGGGAGTGCAGTGATGGGAGGTAGTGATGATGGAGGTAGTGGTGGGAGGTGAGGTTGGAAGGCAGTGATAGGAAGGTGATGGGAGTAGTGAGGGGGAGGTAGTGATAATGGGAGGTAGATGATGGAGTGTAGAGGTGCTGGGAGGTGTGAGAGCTGGGAGGTGAGTGATAATGGGAGGCAGTGATTTGAGGCAGTGGAGGCTGGGAGGTAGTGACAAGGGGAGGTAGTGATGATGGAAGAGTGATGAAAGAGGAGGTGGGGCAGTGAGCATGGGAGGCAGTGATAATGGGAGGCAGTGGAGAACTGGGAGGCAGTGACAATGGGAGGCAGTGATGGGATGGGAGGCAGTGAGGTGAGCAAGGGGATGCAATATGGGAGGCAGTGATGATGGGAGGTAGTGAGGGCTGGGAGGTAGGGAGGATAGGAGGTGAGTGATACGGGGGAGGTAGGGAGGGGTTGGAGGTAGTGAGGGCTGGGAGGCAGTGGATAATGGAGGTAGTGAGGGCTGGGAGGCAGGAGGGTTGGGAGGTAGTGATAATGGGAGGCAGTGAGAGTTGGGATGGGCTGGATGATGGAGGCAGTGAGGCTGGGAGGTAGTGATATGGGAGGCAGGAGGGTTGGGAGGCAGGAGGGTGGGAGGCAGGAGGGCTGGAGGTAGTGATGGCTGGGAGGCAGTGAGGTTGGGAGGCAGGAGAGCTGGGAGGTGAGGAGGTTGGGAGGTAGTGCAGGGAGGTAGGAGGGCTGGGAGGTAGTGAGGGTGGGAGGTAGTGAGAATGGGAGGTAGGAGGGTTGGGAGGCAGTGACAATGGAGGTAAGTGAGAGTTGGGAGGTAGTGAGGTTGGGAGGTAGTGATAATGGGAGGCAGTGAGGCTGGGAGCAGTGAGGGCTGGGGAGGTGCAAGGTTGGGAGGCAGTGATAATGGGAGGTAGTGGGCTGGGAGGTGTGAGGCTGGGAAAGTAGAGGAGGGCTGGGAGGCAGGAGGGTTAGGAGGCAGTGACAATGGAGGTAGTGAGGGCTGGGAGGTAGTGAGGTTAGGAGGCAGGATAATGGGAGGCAGGAGGGCTGGGAGGCAGTGAGGCTGGGAGGCAGTGATAATGGGAGGCAGTGAGGCTGGGAGGTAGGTGGTTGGGAGGCAGGATAATGGGAAGGAGGGTTGAGGCAGGAGGGTTGGGAGGCAGTGAGGTAGAGGCAGTGGAGGGTTGGGGTGGTAGTGGGAGATGGGAGGTAAGGAGGTTGGGAGGTAATGAGGGTTGGAAGGTGATGATGGGAGGTAGTGAGGGCTGGGGAGGTAGTGAGGTTGGGAGGTGAGTGATAATGGGAGGTAGTGATAATGGAGGTAGTGATGATGGGAGGTAGTGATAATGGGAGGTAGTGATGAGGGAGGTAGTGAGGGCTGGGAGGAGTGATAATGGGAGTGAGTAATAATGGGAGGCTAGTGAGTGTGAAATGGGAGGTAGTGATAATGGGAAGTGATAATGGGAGGTAGTGATAATGGGAGGTAGTGAGGATGCTGGAAGGTTAGGGAATAATGGGGAGGGTGATAATGAAGGGAGGTAGTGATGATGGGAGGCAGTATGACGGGAGTGAGTGACAATGGGAGGGAGTAATAATGGGATAATAGTGATAATGGAGGTAGTACGGGAGGTAGTGATAATGGGGAGGTAGTGATAATGGGAGGTAGGATAATGGAGGTAGTATGCTGGAGGCAGTGATGATGAGAGTGCAGTGAGGGTTGGGAGGCAAGGAGGGCTGGGGAGGTGATAATGGGAGGTAGTAATGCTGGGAGGTAGGAGGGTTGGGAGGCATTGAGTGGCTGGGAGGTTAGAGGGCTGGGAGGTAGTGATAATGGGAGGTAGGATGATGAGAGGTGAAGAGGGTTGGGAGGTAAGGAGGGTTGGGAGGTAGTGATAATGGGAGGTAGTGATGATGGGAGGTAGTGATAATGGGAGGTAGTGATGATGGGAGGTAGTGAGGGTTGGGAGGAGGATAATGAGTGAGTAATAATGGAGGCTAGTGATAAGGAGGTAGTGATAATGGAGGTAGAGATAATGGAGGTAGTGATAATGGGAGGTAGTGATAATGGGAGGTAGTGATAATGGGAGTGGAGTGAAAATGGGAGGCAGGATGGCAGGAGGTATATGGCTGGGAGTGAATGATAATGGAGTGAGTAATAATGGAGGCTAGTGATAATGGGAGGCAGTGAAATGATGTAGTGATAATGGAGGCTAGTGATAATGGGAGGTAGTGATAGATAGTGAGTGGTAGTTAGGATAATGGGAGGTAGTGATAATGGAGGTAGTGATAATGGGAGGAAGTGATAATGGAGTAGTGATAATGGAGGTAGTGATAATGGGAGCAAGGTGATAATGGGAGGTGAGTGAAAGGAGTAGTGATGATGGGAGGTAGTAGGGTTGGGAGTGAGTGATAATGGGAGTGAGTAATAATGGGAGGCTAGTGATAAGGGGAGTGAAGGATAAGAGGTAGTGATAATGGGAGGCAGTGATAATGTGAGTAGTGATAATGGGAGGTAGTAGCTGGGAGGTAGTGAGGTTGGGAGGTAGTGATAAGGGAGGTAGTAGCTGGGGAGGTAGTGAGGGTTGGGAGGGTGGAGGGTTGGAGGCAGTGATAATGAGAAGTAGTGATAATGGGAGGCAGTGATGATGGGAGGTGAGAGATAATGGGAGGTAGTGATGATGGGAGGTAGTGGTTGGGAGTGAGTGATAATGGGAGTGAGTAATAATGGGAGGCTAGTGATAATGGGAGGTAGTGATAATGGGAGGTAGTGATAATGGGAGGCTTGTGATAATGGGAGGTAGTGATAATGGAGTAGTGATAATGGGAGGCAGGAAAATGGGAGGCAGTGATGGTAGGAGGTAGTGGGGGCTGGGAGGAGTGATAATGAGTGAGTAATAATGGAGGCTAGTGATAATGGGAGGCAGTGAAAATGGGAGGTAGTGATAATGGAGGCTGAGTGATAGTGGGAGGTAGTGATAATGGGAGGTAGTGATGCTGGGAAGTTAGGGGATATGGGAGGTAGTGATAATGGGAGGTAGTGATAATGGGAGGTAGTGATAAGGGAGGTAGTGGATAATGGGAGGCAGTGATAATGGAGGTAGTGATAATGGGAGGTAGTGATGATGGGAGGTAGTGAGGGTTGGGAGGAGGATATGGGAGTGATTAATAATGGAGGCTAGTGATAATGGGAGCAGAAAGTGATAATGTGGGAGGTAGTGATAATGGAGGCAGTGATAATGGGGAGGGTGATAATGGGAAGGTAATGCTGAGGAGTGATATGAGTGAGTAATAATGGGAGGCTAGTGATGCTGGAGTAGTGATAATGGGGAGTGAGTAATAATGGGAGGCTAGTGATAATGGAGGTAGTATAATGGGAGGCAGGATAATGGGAGAGTGATAATGATGTAAGTGATGAAATGATAGGGAAATGGGAGGTGAGATGATGGGAGGTAGTAGGTTGGGAGTGAGTGATAATGGGAGGAGTGATAATGATAGTGAAATGGGAGGCAGTGATAATGAGGTAGTGATAATGGGAGGCTGGTGGATAATGGCGATAATGGGAGGCAGTAATGCTGGGAGGCAGTGAGGGTTGGGAGGTAAGGTGGTTGGGAGGTAAGGATAATGGGAGGTAGTGAGGCTGGGAGGTAGAGGAGGGTGGGGCTGGGAGGTGATAATGAGGTAGTAATGCTGGGAGGTAGTATTGGGAGAGAGGGTTGGGAGGTAGTGATGATGAGGGAGGTAGTGATGCTGGGGAAGTAGTGAGGTTGGGAGTGCGAAGTGATAATGGGGAGGTAATGTGCTGGGAGGTAGTGATGGGTGGGAGGTAGTGATAATGGGAGTAGTGATGCTGGGAGTGAAGTGAGGGTTGGGAGGTATTGAGGGTTGGAGTATTGAGGGTTGGGAGGTAGTGATGATGAGAGGTAGTAATGCTGGGAGGTAGTGGTTGGGAGGTAGTGATGGTTGGGAGGTAGTGATGGGTGGAGGTAGTGAGGGTTGGGAGGTAGTGATGATGAGAGGTAGAGTAATGCTGGGAGGTAGTGAGGGGTTGGGAGGTAGTGAGGGTTGGGAGGTAGTGATGGTTGGGAGGTAGTGATGATGGGAGGTAGTAATGCTGGGAGGTAGTGAGGGTTGGGAGTAGTGAGGGTTGGGAGGTGGTGATAATGGGTGTGTGCTGGGAGGTAGTGAGGGTTGGGAGTAGTGAGGTTGGGGAGGTAGTGAGGGTTGGGAGAGTGAGGGTTGGGAGGTAGTGATGATGGGAGGGAAGTAATGGGAGGTGGTGATGATGGGAGGTAGTAATGCTGGGAGGTAGTGAGGGTTGGGAGGTAGTGAGGGTTGGGGGAGTGAGGGTTGGGAGGTAGTGATGATGAGGTAGTAATGTGGGAGGTAGTGATGGTTGGGAGGTAGTGAGGGTTGGGAGGTAGTGATGATGAGGAGGTGGAATGCTGGGAGGTAGTGAGGGGTTGGGGGAGGTGAGTGAGGGTTGGGAGGTAGTGATGATGAGGCTAGTAATGCTGGGAGGTAGTGATGGTTGGGAGGTAGTGAGGTTGGGAGGTGAGTGATGATGGGGAGTAGTGATGCTGGGAGGTAGTGAGGTTGGGAGGTAGTGAGGGGTTGGGAGGGTAGTGATGATGGGAGGTAGTAATGCTGGGAGGTAGTGAGGGTTGGGAGGTAGTGATGGTTGGGAGGTAGTGATAGAGTGAGGTAGTGAGGGTTGGGAGGTAGTGAGGGGTTGGGAGGTGGTGATAATGGGAGGTAGTGATGCTGGGAGGTAGTGGGGTTGGGAGGTAGTGAGGGTTGGGAGGTAGTGAGGTTGGGAGGTGGTGATAATGGGAGGTAGTAATGCTGGGAGGTAGTGATGGGTGGGAGGTAGTGAGGTTGGGAGGTGGTGATAATGGGGTAATGCTGGGAGGTAGTGAGGGTTGGGAGGTAGTGAGGGTTGGGAGGTAGTGAGGGTTGGGAGGTGGTGATGTGGGGGTAGTAATGATGGGAGGTAGTGAGGGTTGGGAGGTGGTGATAATGGGAGGTAGTAATGCTGGGAGGTAGTGATGGGTGGGAGGTAGTGATGGTTGGGAGGTAGTGATGATGAGGAGTAGTAATGCTGGGAGTAGTGAGGTTGGGAGGTAGTGAGGGTTGGGAGGTGGTGATAATGGGAGGCGTAATGCTGGGAGGTAGTGAGGGTGGGAGGTGAGGGTTGGGAGGTGGTGATAATGGGAGGTAGTAATGCTGGGGAGGTAGTGATGGGTGGGAGTGGAGTGGTTTGGGAGTAGTGATGATGAGAGGTAGTGATGCTGGGAGTAGTGAGGGTTGGGAGGTGTGTGGGGGTTGGGAGGTGGTGATATAGATAATGTGGGAGGTAGTGAGGGTGGGAGGTAGTGAGGGTTGGGAGGTGAGTGATAATGGGGAGTAGTGATGCTGGGAGGTAGTGATGGATTGGGAGGTAGTGAGGTTGGGAGGTAGTGAGGTTGGGAGGTGGTGATATTGGGAGTAGTAATGCTGGGAGGTAGTGATGGGTGGGAGGTAGTGAGGTTGGAGGTGGTGATAATGGGAGGTAGTAATGCTGGGGGAGGTAGTGAGGGGGTGGGAGGTAGTGAGGAGGTTGGGAGGTAGTGATAATGGAAGGTAGTGAGGGTTGGGAGGTGGTGATATTGGGAGGTAGTAATGCTGGGGAGGTAGTGAGGTTGGGAGGTAGTGAGGGTTGGGAGGTAGTGAGGTTGGGAGGTAGTGAGGGTTGGGAGGTCGTGGAGGGTTGGGAGGTAGTGAGGTTGGGAAGAAAGGGAATGGGAGGTAGTGAGGGTTGGGAGGTAGTGAGGTTGGGAGGTGGTGAGGGTTAGGAGGTAGTGAGGGCTGGGAGGTAGTGGAGGTTGGGAGGTAGTGAGGTTGGAGGTAGTGAGGGTTGGGAGGTAGTGAGGGTTGGGAGGTAGTGAGGGTTGGGAGGTAGTGAGGGTTGGGAGGTAGTGATGATGGGAGGTAGTGGGATATAGGGAGGTAGTGATAATGGGAGGTAGTGATTATGGGAGGTAGTGAGGGTTGGGAGGTGTGATAATGGAGGTAGTGGGATAATGGGAGGTAGTGATGATTGGGAGGTAGTGGAGAGTTGGGAGGTAGTGAGGGTTGGGAGGTAGTGATAATGGGAGGTAGTGATAATGGGAGGTAGATGATGAGGTAGTGATAATGGGAGGTAGTGATAATGGGAGGTAGTGATAATGGGGAGGTAGTGATAATGGGAGGTAAGATAATGGGAGGTGATAATGGGAGGCAGTGATAATGGGAGGTAGAAGATAATGGGAGGTAGTGATAATGGGAGGTAGTGATGATGGGAGGTGAGTGATAATGGAGGTAGTGATAATGGGAGGTAGTGATAATGGAGGTAGTGATAATGGGAGGTAGTGATAATGGGAGGCAGTGATAATGGGAGGTAGTGATAATGGGAGGTAGGATATGGGAGGTAGTGATAATGGGAGGTAGTGATGATGGAGGAAGTATAATGGGGCAGTGGATAATGGGGGAGGCAGTGATAATGGGAGGTAGTGATAATGGGAGGTAGTGATAATGGGAGGTAGTGATAATGGGAGGTAGTGATGATGGGAGGTAGTGATAATGGGAGGTAGTGATAATGGGAGGTAGTGATAATGGGAGGCAGTGATAATGGGAGGTAGTGATAATGGGAGGTAGTGATAATGGGAGGTAGTGAGGGTTGCTGGTTCGACACTCGCACTCCTGAGTACGATGTGCGTGTCTAAGGGGGAGCGAGACGAATACGAAAACAAAAAATAAAAAATAAAAGTGTAGGTCCCGCCTCGAGGAGGAAAAATAGAAAATTAGGAAAGAGAATAGAGAAAGCATCCCAGCCACAGCACGTCAAGTCCTCCAAACAGGGCACCACAGTAGGTGTGCATGTATCACACCCCCATGGGGCACCACTTATTGGACTCCTGTAACGCACTCGCTCGAGAAATCAATCTCAGTCCAAAAGACTGATATTGTTGATTTCAGGTTGCCAGGGTCAGGCGAAACTGCTGAGTGATGTTTCCAGAGGTAGTCAAGTGAAGTGAGCATCTCCTGGTCATGCAATCGGTCGTACCAACGGTAAGGAGGAATATCATACTGTATGTTCCAACGGGACGAAGAAACTGCATTAATAGAGACTGAATGCGAAAAGGACTTGGGTGTGAATGTTGACAATGAACTGAAGTTCTTGGGCCATTGTGAGAAGAAGGTGAATCAAGCAACTAAATTATTAGGTCTAATATGAGTGTCGTTGAGATATCTCGTAACGATCTTCATACGTGAGGTGCTTCCCCGCCTTTAGTACTGTCACCCGGTCTGGTTACAGAGGTATGCTAGGGACTGTCAGTTGACTGAAAATGTCCAAAGGAGGGCCACAAGACTGGTGCCTGCACTTCGGCACCTCAGCTATCCAGAGAGATTACAGTGTCTGCAACTGCCTAGCTTATACTACAGACAGGCAAGGGGAGACCTAATTGAGGTGTATAAGCATCTCAAAGGGCACTACTCAGTCGCGTGTCCTTACTTTGAGCTGGTGGACGCTCGCCCCACTAGGGGTCACAGCTCAAGATTGAAGAAGCAGAAAGTCCAGAAAACTGCGAGGGAGAACTTTGTCGGAGTGAGAGTTGTGAACTCTTGAAACAATCTACCAGAGTGTTGTGACGGCACCTCGTGTGAGCTCTTTCAAGACCAGATTTGACCAACACTGGACGGGTTCAGATACATTCAGGAGCCAGTGCATGCCCAGTACTTGCCAACAATGCTTAACAGAGACGTGACTGACCGCCCAAGTGGCTAAAGAGGCGATCAGTGGTGAAGAGGATAAAAATAAAGGTAAAAGAAAAGTGTTGGCGCGCAGGAGGATATCAGTATGAAGGACTTTTTCCTGCCAAGTCAGACTGAGAATGCGCTGCAAACAACGAATATGGAAGTCCTCGAGAGATCTGATGTGCATTTGTTACGTAATCCACGCCTCCTAACCAAATAAAATGGTGGAAATACAAAGAGCTAGGTAAACCGAAAGTTTGGTTGTAAAATTGAGGCTGTTGTTGTCAAATACACTGGAGCGCAGACGACCAAAGGAGGCGGCTACAAGATGGATACTAGCCTGGATCTCCTCGTCGATGTTGTGCTTGGGGGGAAGAACACTACCTAGGTAGGTAAAATGTTCTACCTGTTTGACAGGTTCTCCGTTAACTAGGAATGCAGGTGGTGGGTCTGTGCCTCTGTTTTGAGAAATTATCTCTGTTTGTTGGAATGTTAATTTGCAATCCAGTGGCCTGATATATTACGGAGACAACTGAGCGTACAGTCGTTCGCATATTGAAGCTCAAGTAGGTGGGAGGTCGACGTTTTTGTTATTGCCTGGAGGTGGTGGAAATTGAACAGGCTGCCGCCTAAGCGGAATTGGATCTTCACGCCGTCATCGTCGTTTATTGAGTATTGGCTGATCAGGGTCACTGTTGTGAGATAGGCATTGAAGATGACGGGGGCCAGAACGCACCCCTGTTTCTCACCGACCTCAACACTAAAGGTTTTGGACTTGGTGTTTCCTGCAAGTACACATGCTTGCATGTCCTCATGGAAGCTTTTGAAGATTTTAAGAAATTTTGACGGGACACTTAACTTAAAGAGAACTGCCCAGAGAATTTCTCTATTGACAGTATCGAAAGTTTTCATTAAATCGATGAAAGCTATGTTGAGGTCACGGTTCTGTTCATGGCATTTTTCTTGTAGATGACGTACGGTAAAGTTCATATCAGTTGTACTGCGATCTTTTCGGAAGCCACATTGCGTCTCAGGCAGAGTGGACTCAGCGATGTGTTGGGCTAATCTGCAGAGCAGATATACTTCGGCTGTGGCCACAAATGGAAAGGTCTGGCACGGCACTTTTGTTGTTTTTGAGGCTCTTGACAGCCCGAAGGTCTTAGAGAACTCGGATGTTGCATCGAGTTAGGCTCAGTAGGGTTCCTTTGGTCGAGAAGTCTACCAAAGTGTTCAGCCCATCGGTCCAGGTTTGATGAATGTCTTTGAGGAGCTCACCGCCGAGTGATCTCACTGGAGTGACGTTGCGCTTGACGCGACCATGAATGACTTTGATGGCATTGTAGAAGCCCTGATGATCGTTCTCGTTTGCGAAGCCCTGGATTTCTTGAGCTCTGGATTACCACCACTCGCTTTCCATGTTTCTCAAAGTCTTCTGTGCATCGGCCCTGAGTGAACACCAGTTGGCTCTAAGTGCAGCAGATTGTGAATTTGCGAGTAATGCATCGTGGGCTTTATTCTTGGTAGCAAGAAGTTCGTATTTGCCATCAACGTTCTCTTCAAACCAGTCTCGGCGACGTCGTCCGGTAATGCCGAGGGTGTCCTTGGCAACTTCATATATGGGCAAGTGGAAGTTGTTCCACTCATTGTCCACATCTATCGTGTTGCTGCTTAAATTGATTTTGGATGTGGAAGACAGACGCTCATCTAGAGTGTTGCGGAAATTTTCAAATACTGTTGTGTTTTGAGGGCTTTGCAATTGAGTTTTTTGTTTGGAGGTCATAATGGCACTTGGAGACGGATTTCGAGCCTCATCTTGGAGTGGATTAGGTTATGGTCGGTGGAGCATTCTGCACCTCTCATGGCCCAGGTTTGGAGAAATTCTCATTGATCAGTGTCACGTTGCCTGACAATGATGTAGTGGAGTAGGTGCCAGTGCTTCGACCATGGGTACATCCTGGAGGTTTTGTGCTTGTTTTTAAGTTGGAATAAAGTACTGTTGACGACTAGATTATGTTCCCAGCACAAGGAGAGGAGTTTTATGCCATTGTTGTTCATGTTGCCGATGTAACCTATGCACGTCCGTCCCACATAAACACACAAATGCAAATGTACACTCACACACATACACAAAACCACTCATATACATGAATACTCATACAAACATTAGCAAGTAAATAATGCTCCTTCACACATGCACTATCTCACGGTGAGTAATTTCAACTATTAAGCGTAAGCGCACTTATTTTTATGGCATTATTCCTATCTGATGTTTTGAATATCATATAAGTTACTGCTAATTCATATGCACTATGGTATCTAGTTTTCCTTATAATTCCTAAAGTTCAACTTATTTTAATTTTTTAAGGCAGTCTTCCACTAAGAAAACGTTTAGAAACTAACAGGCCAACAGTCGACTCGATCGCTCGGGGCTCAGCCTGACATCAGCAGAGGATATCCTCGTTAATTCACATTGGCGCTAATAGCAGCTAACAAGCCAGGTAAAAGTGCCACATCAGTATAGTTGCCAGTTAAAATCATCTCGCATAATTTATTATGACGTAAATATATATCATATATATCGCAACTTTTGTAAGAATTAGCTGCAGAAATACAATGCTTTTAACTTCAGACTCTTCGCCACCAATGACCGGAGACCCAACCTACTATATCTCTGAGCTAGTCTCCCACAATCTGATAATATACTTGAAGTTGTCTAGTTGTATCATATTCGAAAATAGTGTAATTATAAGTATTTATACCTGAAGTTTAAAAAAAAAGTGTTTGTGCAGGATCACTTTTTTCTAGTGTGAGAACGCATTCTCAATAAACGGTTTCAGACATAAGTATTTTTGCTCTGGGTTGTCCTCCATCCCTCCAACTCACAGTATCTCAGGGAGCAGGGAGGGAGGAACGGAGGTCTGTGACATATATAAATATATATATATATATATATATATATATATATATATACAATCAACACCTCAACCCGCCAGGACTCGAACCCACGGCCCACTAGCCCATTACTGTGACCGGGGAACGCTAACCACGTGCTATTGGGTTAATGATATATATATATATATATATATATATATATATATATATATATATATATATATATATATATATATATATATATATATATATATATATATATCGCCTCACCCATGATTCAGGACGCCCAACATGACGGGGGACCTACCTCTAGACCACCAGGATACTAAGTATTCCTAGACTCTGTTATATTTCATACAAAGCCTGTTCAACAAGCTCGTTGAACAAACTTTGTGAATCTAGAACTGCTTTTAGTATCTTGGTGGGCTGTGGGTTCGAATCCTGGCAGGGTGAGGTGTTGATTATATGTAGATGTCCACGTGCTTTATGTATTATGTCTCTGGCCAAGTAATGAGGACCTAAAAGCTTTTCTGCCACAACTTAATAACTTAGCCCCCTCTATCAAATTCACTGTGGAATTAGAGCATGACTGTAAATTGCCATTCCTAGACTTTCTGATACACAGAATAGGTAACACTTTTAAGTTCAGTATTTATAGAAAACCTACTAATGTGTGTTCATACATTCATTATTATTCTGCCCACCATAATAGAGTCAAACAGTCAGTATTTTCAACAATGTTTTTACGTGCTTTGAGAATTTGCAGCCCGGAATTCATTGATGAGGAATATAAATATATCTATAATATTGGCTCAAACCTTAAATACCCTAGATCTTTCATAGACAAATGCCTGAACATTACTAAGAAATCTTTTTATAGAACTGATTCCAAGCACACCCATGACCATAAGAATATCTTAGTATTATCATTTCACAAAAATTTCTCTCAAATTCCTTTACAACTAAAAACCTGGAACGTCAATGTGGCAATTAAAAACTCATGCACTGTTAAACAAATGTTAATCAAGAACTCCTCCAACAACACAATTGGTTGCATTTATAAAGTTCCTTGCAAGGAATGTAATATGTTTTACTTAGACTAGACAGGTAAAGATCTTGTAACTAGACTTAAACAACATAAAGATAGTGTTAGGACAGGACAGGAATCCAATGCTCTGTTTGTTCATTTGAGGGGTAATCAGCATTGCATTGACTGGGATAATGCCTCCTCAATATTACCTTGCAATTCAATTGACAGTAGGAACATTATAGAATCTATTCTCATTAAACATACCGAAGCGGTCAACATGAATTTGAGTAATGGCATGTACAAACTGGACAATTTTGTAATTAAGAAGATTTGTAACCAGGTGAGAAGGTTGGGTCACCTTTCCCTCTGACCTGACTACCGACCGTTGCAGTGCTTTTTAAAGATTAGTAGGGTCATGACCTAATACCTGACCATTGTGGACCTGATCTCACCCTCCTCTGTATATATACACCTTGTTTTGTACTTCTCCTTAGTCTGTACTCACCCCTGAAGATGTGAATTACAACGGAGCACCTTAGCTTTCGTCTTTCTCTTGGATTATCATTTTATCAAGATTTATCTTATACCATTGTGGATTTACATGAAATATATATATATATATATATATATATATATATATATATATATATATATATATATATATATATATATATATATATATATATATATATATATATATATATATATATATATATATATATATGTATGTGTGTGTGTTACGCTATATAGTGGAAACTCTCCACCAAGGAACAAATTGACTCTTAGCACAAACACGCAACATCAACGACAACTTTAATAAAGTTTGTAGAATTAAGTATTAATCGGCAAGTTAATGGCTGTTTAGCTTAAAAATCCAAAATATTTGTTATGAAGGGGTGTAAGAACGTGTAGTGGACGTCTCCTCTACAAACTGCGTAGCTGCACACCACCTGCTACCGTCTTCCCTAGCAACCAAGCGTATCGCATTCCAATGCCCGCCGTATCTTAGCAACGGAACTAGTCACCGGCTACTTCTCGGGTTTTCCCAACATGACTCATAGAGGACTGGCGGCTGCTGCTGGGTGTATATAAGCTCTGTCTCTCCATTGAGATTCATTCTGACCATTCTTCTTGAACAAGCAACACCTCCTCCTCTGCCGCTGCCTGGCAGCCCCTCGCTTCTCCTCGCCTGCCTGGCGGCCCTCGCTCCCGCCAGCGAGCATGGCGACCCACCAGCTGTCCTTCTGAGCTTCCTCACCAACCAACTCTCATTCTGCACCTCCAGCACCAGACTGTCTATCATATAACTTATATATTATACAAGAAAACCACATTAGAGTTTCCTTCCATCCTGAGTGCTAGACCACATATATATCTCGATACCCCTACAATGGTGACTCCCGGAGATTAGCACTCACACAGGATGGAGGAGACACTGATCACGCTCCCAGTCTTCAAGCAGACACCGGCTCCTCTTCCTGCCCCACGCACCACATCCTACGACCCCAGCACACCCGTCCTGCCTCAGACGCCGACCCAGCAGTACCTGCCGTGAGGGAAGCACACAACATCCATCGCCTCCACACCCCCTCTTTTCTCCCTTAGGTACTCCCTGCTAATGTCGTGGACCCAGCTGCTGTCACGAGCCCTAATCCGCTTCTGCTGACCCAGCCCCTGCTCCTGATCCAGGCCCACACACACCCCAGCAGGCGCATCTGACGACCCTGTACCTGTCGTGAGGGAAGAACAACATTCATCGCCTCCACACACCCTTTTTCTCCCTTCTCCCACAGATCGTGTGTATCTAGACAGTTGTATTTCAGCGATCGGCTCATCACGCCATCGCCGTTGTCTCACATGAGGCATGCACCGCCCGGTCTGCCTCACATGTGCTAAGCAACTCTACAATCAACAAGTCTCCTACACCGCCTGGAGGGGAGGGGGAGTATTGTAGTGGACGACTCCCCTACAAACTAACTGCGTAGCAGCCCACCACCTGCTATCACATTCCAATGTGCCGCCTTCCCTAGCAACCAACCAGATGTTACCGTATCTTAGCAACGAAACTATTCACCGGCTACTTCTCGGGTTTTCCCACCATGACTCATGGCGGCTGCTGCGGGGTATATAAGCTCTGTCTCTCCATTGAGATTCAGTCTGACCAATCTTCTTGAACAAGCAACACCTCCTCCTCTGCCGCTGCCTGGCGACCCTCGCCTCTCCTCCGCCTGCCTGGCGGTCCTCGCTCCCGCCAGCGAGCATGTCCTTCTCTGAGCTT
Organism: Homarus americanus; assembly: GCF_018991925.1. Classification (NCBI taxonomy): domain Eukaryota; kingdom Metazoa; phylum Arthropoda; class Malacostraca; order Decapoda; family Nephropidae; genus Homarus; species Homarus americanus. The sequence goes on from NW_024715565.1 coordinate 22,801, forward strand.
CCTCACCAACCAATTCTCATTCTGCCCATTTTCCTGAACAAGCAACATCTCCAGCAAGCTCCACGCTGTTAACATTTCATTCAACCAGGAGGCCAGCAACAGGCAACATCTTCTCTAACGAAGCTCCTGCACATCTACCTCCTTCAACAAGCTACTCACAGCACGTCTCTACCAAGCAGCCCCTCACCACACAGCACCTCCAGCACCAGACTGTCTATCATATAACTTATATATTATACAAGAAAACCACATTAGAGTTTCCTTCCATCCTGAGTGCTAGACAACTTTAATATCTCGATACTCCTACAAACGTATGATGATTCTAAAAGATAGAGACATAAATAAATAAAGACTTTTCCTAAGACTATTCCTTGATATTGGGTCACGCAGCTAGTTAACTTATGGTGTAGTTGTTATTATTATGCGTGGTATGTTATGTATGTACGTTGTTTGTGTTATGTAAAAGTATTATAAACTGGGACGCCTTAACTTTATATTATAATGACCACGGTCATGTAGGTTAATTAACATATATTACACTCCACAGCCCATAAAACATATAACTGTGTCTTCTTGGTACAGACCCCAATCTGAGGCATCCGTTTTCCCATTACTTTAGGATGCTTGGGTCCTTTGTTTTCACTTTAAAATTTATATTGTCTTGTCTACTGTTTCATTTACAGGAGATTTGTTTATTGTTTGTAGATTTGAAATTATGAGAGAACAGAGCATTATTTGTTTGGGCAGATGTAACATTCAAGTTCACTGAGAGGGATTGAAAGGTTGAGAGCCTTAATAGTGAAATTAGACATATGAATGCGAGCTGGTCTAACCCACCAACACTGGCAACTCTTTGCAGTATCCTGACTGCATGACACTGTAGTGTTATGTGATATTATGTTGTCTTGCACTCAGGATGGGATTGATGGAAACTCTAAGGTGGTGGTTTTCTTATATAAAATATATAAAATGAAAGACAGTCTGGTGCTGGAGATGCCCTGTGGTGAGAGGCTTGCTCAAGAGACACGTTCAGTGAGTAGCGTGCTTGAGGAGGTATCTGTGCAGGAGCTTCGTTAGAGGAGATGTTGCGTGTTCAGGAACGTAGGGTAGAATGAATCTCAATGGAGAGAATGCGAGCTTATATACACAGCAGCCGGAAGTAAACCCGTGGGAACTCGCCGGTTTCTTGACTCCGTTGCTAGGGAAGACGTAGCAGGTGGCGTCCCCGGTGTTGCTAGGATACTGTCGCATTGGAATGCGGATGTAGTTGTAGGGGAGAGATCCACTACAATACTCCCCCTCCCCTCCGGGCGCTGCCGAAGACTTGTTGTCAGCAGGGTTGTATCTCACATGTGAGACAAAACGGGTGGGGGTGTGGATCAGTCGGCCGCTGCGGGAGACGACTCTGTCTGGAGACACGAGATCTGTGGGAGAAGCAGAGGGAGAAGGAGGGTTGTGGATAGGAAAAAGTTGTACTGGCGAAGAATGTGGTGCTTCTATCGCCGCAGGTGGATGGGGACCGGGTGGGGTATCTGGGTCATTAGGGCCGGCTCCGGGGTCGTCAGGAGCAGTAGGTATCTGAAGATGAAAAGAGGGTATGCAGAAATGTTGTGGGCGAGGTGGTGCTCTAAGTGGCAATGGTGGGTAGACTGGCAGAGGAGGTGCGGGATGAATGTGTTCAGGGCGGTGGAAAGGCTGGCATAGGGCAGTAGCCTTGAATGCAGAAACCGCCTGATGTAGCGTTTGCAGTAGGTCGTGACGGGCAGCAGGAGTGAAGTGGTCAAGATCAGAAGTAAGGCGTGTGATGTGCTGCTTGATAGCGGCGGAGGTTATGGAGCCTACCAGTCTCCGTCGATGTTGCTTCGCCGTGTAGTTGCAGGGAGCCTCACAGCGTCTAGCTTTAGCGCCAAAACGTTGATGGTACCAACAGAAGGTAGGTGCATGGTGGAGGCAGAGGTGGCTTGGGTCGACGAGGAGCTTGTGGAAAGTGAGGATGTCAAAGCCAAGGATGGGTTGAGAGTCGTCTGCCACCACGAACGACCAGCGCAGAGTCCTGGGAAGACCGAGGTCTAAGGCGAGGTTGCGTGCGCCGTAGGAGGCGATGGGGGTACCGTTGGCGGCGAACAAGTCATAAGAGGGTTGCCTTGACGTGTCTTGTCGTGAGGGAGGGATGATACTGACCAATGAACCTGTGTCGACGAGGAATTTCGTGCCGGAGGTGTGGTCGGTGACGTGTAGTAGTGAGACGCCTGAAGGGACGGGGGCTGAGGCGTCTACCAACCTCCGTTGTTGCCGTTTCCCGAGTAAGTGCAGTGGGGTTCACAGCGTTGAGCATTGGGGCCGAAACGCCGAAGATACCAGATGAGGGTATATTCGTTGTGCTGGGGGCTGGCGGCGGTTTCCGGGGCAGGAAGGGCGCGTCGAGGATTGTAGGGCGAGGTGCGTGGGTTAGGAACAGACCCAGCAGCAGGCATGGAGGAGCAGAACTGTTCAATGGTGTTCATACTGCGGCTCAAGGTTTGCAACAGGTCCCTGATGTCTTGTGAGGTATTGCTTGGCTGAGGGGTGTTGACCCGGCTTACAAGTTTGGAGGTAAATACTGGTGTGGTCGTTGGGTTGTCCGCGGCCGCCAGGCACGCAACTGCGCACGCGTTGAATATTCTATCTGCCGCGGTTGAGTACAGTTCAGGTGTCGTCGAGTAATCTACTGCGGACAGGGTGATACGTACTTGTGTGGGGAGCTTTTGTGCATGAAGCTGGCGCAGGATAGGTACGGGAAGTCTGTCTGCGTGCCGGGAGTTCAGCCTACACATCTCCTCCCAGAGAAGTCCCGGAGTTGAGTTTCAAAGGGGGATTGAAGATAGGTTCTGCAGGAGACTGGGGCGGGTCCGTCGGTAATGCGTTTTTAAGGCGTCCCGCAGGGTGGCGAATTTTTGTTTTTTTGGAGGGTTGGTGTAACGGGCCGAGTTTACTCTTTTCAATAATTTAACATCCAGCTATTCTTATATGTTCTTATATGTTCTTTATCTTTATATACCTTATATTCTTATATAAATAACTCTTATGCTTCTCTGCTTATGTTTTCCAAGTCAATGTTCTTTCTTTTCATTTCCTTTCATATATATATATTCTCAGTTTCAATGTTCTTACCTTTCGGAAGTATACTTTGTTTTATGTCTATTCTTATACATGGGTTAGTCTGGGGAACCATGTTACTCTTAGTACAACTCTTTTTATACTTACACAGGGTAGCTGCCACCACCCAGACTTTTCATTATATAACATAACTCATGGAAGGTTGTTGGGTAGTGTGGTAGATGTCTAGGCACGTGAGTAAGTATTATTTTCTGGGAACCAATGTGTAGAAGGAGCAGAGTGGTGATACTCAGATTACTAATTCAATATTTATTTACACTGTGAGTGGAGAAGATGCATCTTAGATTCACTCAGGCTAAACAGAACCGCAATTAACTTATTAAATCATCAAACACTTCAAGAGCTTATTACCTCATCCAACACCTCCAAATACTCATTACTTTATTAGACAATTGGGATATCATTACCTTGATACATGAGATTCCGTAACTATTATTCACAAGCCATCACTGGACCCTCAGGTCTTACTTTAACAAGTAACAAATTACCTCTTCACTTCTTGATTAGAGCATGATACTCTCAGGTTATTCGTTCATGATTATTACAGATGAATACATAACACATTGGACTAACTCCACAATTATAGTAACATACAATACCTCCTGTTAGTTTGCAAGGAACAACCTGGTACCTTGAACTCTCATTCAGGGGTTCAATACTTAACCCGGGATGACTATATTTCTGCTAGTCATCCCAAAGCATGGATATTAATGCGGCTCCATACATATAACCAAGAACAGTAGGTCGACCATGATCATATGACGGAGTCAGTGGGCCAGAGTTGTTTACAGGCTCGCTCGCTAGCTCGGAGCTCCTGGCCCGGGAAAAGTTGACTGTGGCGGTGGGCCGTGGCGTCTGCCAAGGAATCTCGCCCTGGGATTCTAATCTCGCCACCTTAAAGACGTCTTTCGAGAGACATCGTGCCCATAGGCGGCTCCCAAACCTCAGGAGTGTTGCTAACCCCCACAACAGCGTCTGGAGACGTGGAGAAGAAATCACAGGAGTGAATATTTAACTTCACTATACAAAACATACGTCTGGCACCGGTTCAGACGATAGCTAGAGCTCTACTTTACTTGACCCACTTGGCACTGAAGGTACTATGTTAAAACATGAACACTGATATTCACAAAAAATGACTAAGTTAAACTGAGTTAATATGGCGGCGTGGAACACAAGTGAACATACCTGGAGACGTGGAGAAGAAATCACAGGAGTGATTTCCCCTCGCGCACCTGCATATATACGGGCCTGAGGGCATATTCCTACTAGAAAGATAAATTTCACTAACAATAGACCCTCTATTCACAGTAGTCGTTGGACACCTAGCTGTGACCGTCAGTGTCACAGATCAGGCTAATTTTCTACATCTATATTTATGATTTAATCAGAGGTTGAGTTTGTCAGTAAAGAGGTGAATTGAAGTTATATATGCGTTCGCAACTCTATTGGCCTGACCGCAAACCACATCCCCGGTCAAACGGCCGTTAAATCTGGGAGAATTTTGAGTTTGACAGGAACTGTTCAGAAGATGAATGACTTTCTTAAATAGACAACTGACACTAACTAAACTATGAACATCAGATTCTCTGATGTCGGGGCAACAAAACAATATAACTTCAATAGCGATCAGAAACCCATGGATATCCCCACGGACGACCTAAAATACGCCACTCTAACTGGCAAACTCAACACTCGCCTACTTGACACGTCTTACTAACAATAAGGACAGTTGAAGCGTTCAACACCACTCACAATGGATCTTGAATGTTCCAACTGTAAACAGACATATCTAAGTTGACTCAAAACAAAGGTGTTCTCTCTCACATTCAAATACATTATATAGAGAGGTTTGTTTCAGTAAGTCAGAGAAAATGGGATAACGGAGGACTGAGGCGTCTTGAAGTGACGAGAAAACGGACTCCTCAGATGGAGGACTCAAAAATAAAAGCAGAGGTACCTGTTTTGTGGGCTATTGAGCGTAATATGAATCATTTGATTTTGGCGTTAACTGACGTGTACGACCGTGATCGTTACATTGGAAGTAGTCCGTGATACATGCGTGGCGACTTCCGTGGGCAGGGAGGAGAGCAGGGCACCGTACTTTTGCTCGTCAGTAGCTTGTGAGCAGATGAGGATTGCTTCCACATGATCTAACCAGTCCTCGACCTTGTGGTTGAAAATCGGTAGAAGATCCGTCCGTCCTCCATCCTGTGTGAGTGCGTTTTTCCGGGGTCACCATTTGTCGGGTTATGTGATATTATGTTGTCTTGTACTCAGGATGGGATTGATGGAAACTCTAAGGTGGTGGTTTTCTTATATAAAATATATTATATGAAAGACAGTCTGGTGCTGGAGATGCAGTGTGGTGAGAGGCGCTCAAGAGACACGTTCAGCGAGTAGCGTGTCTTGAGGAGGATCTGTGCAGGAGCTTCGTTAGAGGAGATGTTGCGTGTTCAGGGAACGTAGGGTAGAATGAATCTCAATACGATACGAAGTCTTTACTTTTATCCTTCGCCACTGATCGGCTTGTTCGCCGGGCGATCGGTCAGACTTTTTCCTTTATATTTCACCAAGGTCGGTCGCTAGCCCGGGCGATCGGTCACGTCTCTGTCACGCTGTTGGCAATACTGGGCATGCACCGGCTCCTGAATGTACCTGAACCGCTCAGTGTTGGTCAAGTCTTCTTGAAAGAGCTCACCTCGGTGCCGTCACAACACTTTCTGGTGTGTTCCAGAGTTTAAACCCTCCTCCGAAAGTTTGCCCTCACGGTTTCGGATGCGGCTTCAATCTTGAGCTGTGACCCCTTGTGGGAGCGTCCGCCAGCTCAATGGGCACTCAACTGAGTAGTGCCCTGAGATGCTTATAACCTCAATGGGTCCCCCGCCGTCTGTAGTATTAGGCAAGTTCAGG
>NW_024715566.1:0-12497 GCF_018991925.1 Homarus americanus
TGTTCAGGTGTTCCGCGTGTTCAGGCATCCCGTGTGTTTAGATGTTGCATATGTTCAGGCGTTCCGTGCGTTCAGCTGTTCCGTGTGTTCAGGTGTTCCGTGTATTCATGCGTTCCAAGTGTTCAGGTGTTCCGTGTATTCATGCGTTCCGTGTGTTCAGGTATTCCGTGTATTCAGGCGTTCCGTCCGTTTAGGTGTTCCATGTGTTCAGGAGTTCCGTGTGTTTAGGCGTTCCGTGTATTCAGGTGTTGAGCGTATTCATGCGTTCCGTGTGTTCAGGTGTTTCGTGTGTTCAGGTGTTCCGTGTGTTCAGGTGTTCCGTGTGTTCAGGCATCCCGTGTGTTTAGGTGTTCCGTGTGTAAAGTGTTCCGTGTTATAGTATTTCGTGTGGTCAGGTGTTTCATGTGTTACGTGTGTTCAGGTGTTCTGTGTATTCAGGCATTCCGTGTGTTTAGGTGTTCCGTGTGATCATGTATTCAGGTGTTCCATGTGTTCAGACGTTCCCTGCATTTAGGTATTCTGTGTGTTCAGGTGTTCCGCGTGTTCAGGTGTTCCGTGTGTTCAGGTGTTCCGTGTTATAGTCCGTGTGCTCAGATGTTCTGTGTTACGTATGTTCAGTTGTTCTGTGTATTCAGGCGTTCCGTGTGTTTAGGTGTTCCGTGTGTTCACGTATTCAGGTGTTCCATGTGTTCAGGCGCTCCGTGAGATTAGGTGTTCCGTGTTATCATGTATTCAGGTGTTCCATGTGTTTAGGCGTTCCGTGTGTTAAGGTGTTCCGTGTGTTCAGGTGTTCCGTGTATCTAGGTGGTCGGTGTGTTTAGGTGTTCCGTGTGTTCAGATGTTCCGTGTTATAGTGTTCCGTGTGCTAAGGTGTTCCATGTGTTCCGTGTGTTTAGGCGGTCAATGTCTGAGGAGTAATGCATACACACGTTTTGTGCCCTAATATAATCAGTGTGTGTGTGTGTGTGTGTGTGTGTGTGTGTGTGTGTGAATACAATAATATGAAGCACCTTAATACTAAAAGACCCATTTTCTTATATAATCATGTACTGTATTATTTTCTTGTCATACACACAACTCTTACACCCACATGGGGCTAAATGGCCCCCTTAAGCTAGTCTGCCATTGGGTTGTGCTTGTAGCGTAGTATTTCTAAGGCAGACGTCGAAATTTAACTTAACCTGACGGGCTCCCTCTAACTGAAGGTCTTCCGTCTTATGCGGCCTGTGAGCACACGAGACCTCAGTCGATATGAAGAGTATTTTATTACAATGTATCAAAAACTTTACCAGGATGTGCAAATAACATCTGAACGTAAATACGAAGTAAACACAGAATAAATAAACACATAAGTTACTTGAAAGCACATAACACCTAAGGACAAGGAACACATCAACACAGCAACACCTCAAACATCTCAACGACCTCAACAGAAAAAAACTCAAACAAGAAACACTATAAGAACAAGGAACATATCAACATAGCAACACCTCAAACAAGGTACACCTCAACACACAAGAGCAACTCAAACAAGGAAAGTTTCAATGCAAAAGAACACCTAAACACAAAAAAAATGAAACGAGAAACACCATAATAACAAGGAACATATCAACACAGCAATACCTCAAACAAGGAACACCTTAACCCATAGGAATACATCAACAAGAAACATCTTAAAACACAGGAACACTTCAACAGGCAACATGTCAACCCATGCAAGTTACCCAAAGCAGTAAACATAAGCACGACACATTGAAAACTCAGACCTAAAGCAAGTGAGCGAGTGACTTTGTGTTACGTATTGGTGGTACGGAACTACAGGGGATTTGGGTCCTATAAAAAACAGCTGATAATACAGGTACAAAGATTGTTATTAGTGAATGATATTTATATTGATGACTGTTCCTCATAACAACCAACACCGTCTTATTTCACTCTGGCAAGATACGATACTAAAAGCACATACATTTCCTAATCACCCCAGAGGTTCAAGATGGTATACTGTACTCTGCTTAAATAAAAATATATGACTGACGATAAAAGTACATACGAAAAACAAGAATAATTCACAATTACTTAAAAAAACAAAACAATACCACGACCACCCAACAGATATACAATAACACCTTTCTCCTTGTAGTAAAATTAGTAGAAAAACTACTACGAAACAATCACACACCACTTACTCGGTAGAATTAATGACAGTCATGTGGCCGCAAATATAGCGATATAAGTGGCCACGAAAAAGTTACGATGGTATTTACTTAGGCAGCAAGTCAAGATGATGTCGCATCAATGAGGACAACTGCATGAGCTGTTCAATGGTCTGGAGACAGTCAAACGTCCTTTAACATTACGAAATGCAAGACCCTACAAATAGGATACAACAACCCCAATCACAACAATTCTGTTAATAACAACTTCCTGGATACTGTCGATAAGTTAAAATCTGTAGGCGTTGTGACAGATCAATCAATCACTTGAAGGCGACGCAACAAGTGGGGGGGGGGTGGATGCCCCAGCAGTATTAATAATAATAATAATGAAAAAAATATATTGAAAAAAATATATTTGGGAATTATAAAGCGTACCTTTGAATACAATGATAAGAAAATGCTTCTTATTGTATGGATTTTTGTATTCAGGCATGGAAACCCTACCTCCAGAAAGATCTAACACCCATAGAAAAGGTGCAACCAAGATGATTCTTTAACTATGCCATCTCGATTATCCAAGTAAACTAAGGGCCTCAAGACGAACAACTATTCAGAAAAAAGCCCAATAGAACAGATCTCATTGAAACAATTAAAATCTTGAAAGGGACAACACGAAGGGACAACTTCAAGCTCACCAAGCTATCATGCAGAACGAACACAAGGAAATACTTCTTCACATAGAGTGACAGAGAGAGATAGATCTATGGGACGTTCTCCCAGCTCAAGCCGTGGAATCGAGAACAGTACTGGGCTTCAAAATAGCCTTAGACAAAATTAACAAGATCAATGGAGGGATCCTACACAGGCCACTGGTCTTCCCTTGACTTGGCCACCTCTAGTAGGTGGCCGTTAGGTAAAGAAGAGGCACACAATAAACTACCCCATATGGTTTGGGATATTAAGGACAGCCACGGGTCTTAAAGGACACGACAGAGCACGGCACCTCCAGATATCTTGAATTACGAATACAACAGCCGAGGACACCTGACTATGTTAATCATTTACTGCTGTTCATTTTACACTTGGAGCACCACTACTACAATTATATGTTAATATTACTTAAGCAATATAAAACAAAATCTGTCCTGAAAGGTATATTACCTTTTTTTATTGGAGATGAAAGATATTTTTTCAGTTACAAGAAACTTCACCTCCTTGAGCGTCAGTCTGAGATTTTTACAAGTCACTGTTCTTCTTCAACTATAAGTCTCTTGGTGATAATTTATCCTCTGTTATGTGCTCTATTCAAAATGTTCCAAGTTTTTACAAACTGGAGTCGAGTACAAGAGATTTTGTTTTGTTTTTTCTGAGCGAGAAAACACACATAATATTAACGTTTATGACGTCATCAGCCAGGCTTGCTCTCATTGGTCGGAAGTTCTTGTCGAAAAAATTTGAATTTGGTTCATTATTGGAAATATTAATTAATCTTTAAAGCTTTAAAATCAGGTTATTACGGAAAATATGCACCTGTGCCCGGATAGGCTATTTCCCGCAAAAACAAAACCCAAACCCAAACTGGCAACTACATGTTGGTTATGTCCATGTTTCATAAGATCAGGAATAATTGTTTAATATTCTGTATGTACTGTATATGCCTTCACTGACTTACTCTTTATAATAGCTCATCTTCTATTCTTTCTTAATTATGATTCATAAAAACTACAAGCATAGCAACTATTCAAAAGTTATGGAACGAATAGTTACATATTTTTTTGTACGAATTAAAGAGTTAAATCAAAATTCCTAAGTACCGACATAACACAGTGAGGATGTTTCTATATAAATGAATTTAAAACTAATACTCTCTACGATAAACAAATTTGTTATATTCAAGCAATAAAAATAAATGATAATTCAACTAGGAATGTATCAGATCTTTCAGCTGTTTTAATTTTGATTACAAACGAAAACAATAGTGGTGATTCATGTCGATAAGTTATCAATAAATTAAAAAACAAGACAAAAGAGATTATTAATAACAAAATCATTGAATAAGTTGAATACACTTAACTGTATAGTTCTTATTTTCCGTAATAATCTGATATTAATGCTGTACAGAATAATTAATATTTCCAATAATGAACCAACTTATAAGTTTTCGACAAGAACTTGTGACCAATGAGAATAGGCGAGGCTGATGACGTCAAGAACTTGTGACCAATGGGAATAGGCTAGGCTGATGACGTCGACGTGTGTGTGTGTGTGTGTTGTTTCTCGGTTAGAAAAAAGATACAATCTCGTGTACTTGAACCATTAAAAAAACAAAACAAAAATTAATATTTTAAACCGTTGACATTACTGAAGATAAGTTGTCACCGAACGACTTAATTGTTGAAGATTTTAGTAAAAAGGAGAAAATTTCCTTTTGAACTTCTCTGACTGACACTTCACAAGGTGTTGTTTCTCAACGCTGAAACAACTCCCATCATCTATAAAATATACACAAGGTAAGATACGTTTTCGGGAAAGAACTTTGTATGGTATAATAAACTAGGACTAATAATGGTGATAATAGGGTATTCATGATCGAACAGTAGTTGGGGCTGAAACTGAAAATTTACCGATAATATAATAGTTCTTTCTTGGGAGAATCAGGTTGTTTCCCATATTGAAATTCAATTTTTTAAGGTAACGCGATATTAAAAGTTGGTATAAATCGAATGGCGGTGTTGACTGAATAATTACCGTATTCAGTTATAGATAAATGCAGTATTAGAGTTCAGGTGGAAAATGAAAGGAATTATCAGCAGTAAGAGGTTAACGTAGGTGACGCCGCCTACACCTGTCCTCCCCAGCCTCCACCTGTCCTCCCCCGCCTCCACCTGTCCTCCCCTGCCTCCACCTGTCCTCCCCTGCCTCCACCTGTCCTCCCCTGCCTCCACCTGTCCTCCCCGCCTTCACCTGTCCTCTCTCTCTCCCATTTGTCCTCCCTCCTCCTCACTCTCTCCCCTTCCCCTCCCTCTTCTTTCATCCTTCCCTCCCTAACACTTCCCATAACAACTGTGCATGTTCAACAGTGATGTAACAATGACATGAAAATCTACTTCACTCATGCATAAGAAAACAAATTGAAGCAGAATTCACACGATGATGGGAGGGGAGGGGAAGGGAGGGGAAGGGAAGGGAAGGGAAGGGAAGGGAAGGGAAGGGAGAGGTGTAATATCTTGCCACACCATAAACAAACAGTCGACTTATTCAACTTCTTAGATGGAAAATTCACCAAACTCAGCATTTTAAACCTACTATTTTTCCCAATTTCTTCCTTGAGTACATATTTTTCCAGGGATGAAAACACACAATTCGCCTCGCAAATAACTCAGTCTCAACCTATTCCAACTTCATTGAACACAAGAGATGAAACTTACCTTCAGATTTACTAATAGAAACTAGAACATTTTCCCCAATGTCTAGAACAATGATAAAGAGTTCTATATAATTTCTGATCGTTGTGGACAAGTGTAATTACCAACATCATTACGTGTTTAAAAGACTTCAGCTGTATGTCTACACTGTCTACAGTATGTATATTGTTTATACAGTACGTGCTGAATCATTGTGAACATGTAATACGATTTTACTGAATATCTATCTGAACAACGATGTTTGTATGTATGTATCCAGGCACTTTAGCTTAACTCTCAGCTCACAGCGGAAGGAACGTTTGCTGCCTCACCGACTCAAACACGAGACGTTTTTCTTCACTCTGGGGACACGAGATGAGATCATTTACCCTATCGAGGCCCGCAAAGTGAGGAACATTTTCCCACCTAATGTGTGTAAACTTTCTCACACTTTCTCACCTTAAACAACAGAGTGAGAGAGACGGTGTGTGTGTGTGTGTGTGTGTGTGTGAGTGTAAACTTAACAATAATAAAATAAAGTACCACGTCAGATAATTACGTCAAGAATCAAACAGAAGTTAAATTTCAAGAGACAAATGAGATTCACTGAGCGAAAAACTAATTAAAAACTAAAATGTAAAGTTTCACGAATTGTCATAAAAAATAAAGAGATGATTGATAATAACTAGAGATCCATGAAATTAGATCCAATCAGAGTAGACGGATTGAATTATGAACAGCGACCGACAACATTTTTAGGGGACCTTAAATCTAGCGATTAAAGTTATCTTAAACTGAGTGATGGCAACCCTACCATACAGTACATCATACGAGTAACAATACAGACATACACAACAAGACAAAGACATCATACACAGGAGCGGCCTCGTTATACACCATACACAACACTGTATACTCGTACTATACTGTACACTGGTGTATAAAGAAAATGTTGTTGACTCCTTTTAGTTTATAAAATAGAAATAAACAACTTGAGATAAATAAAAGTGTGACCCGTTTTCACAGCCACACCTCGCTCACCGGGCCAGACACTATACCTACGGCCAAACTTAACTTAACCTAACCTAACCTAACCTAACCTAACTAACCTAACAATAACAATCAAGTGGTGATATTTATAAACTACATTCCCGATGAACTTCAAAATAAATCGTAACTTAATTATTTTGGGTGTAAGAAATAACCAAAAACAATTTACGGACAAAACGTTGATGTATTGAAGTAAAAGTTCGTAATTATGGGGGAAATTGTCCTATATATAAAGGTAAGATTTAGTAATGAGTAAAGATCCTATGCACGAATATGTAAAACCTAAAATATTAAATAGAAAAAGATTTACTCAATGTGACTCCTAAGTACGTAGAGAAATAAGTGTAAGAGAATGAGTAGAACAAAATAACAATACGGGGGGGGTGTTAACTTATAAGTGATAAATGACCAACACGATAAAGACACAACTAACATGTAATACACAGAATAGGAGGGAGGTGTACATGGTTTATGACAAGAAGCTTCACTACCTCTGCTGTTGACCTACCTACACACACACACACACACACACACACACACACACTCCGGCACCATATGAAATTTTCGTTTTTAAATACATAACATAACTGTCCACCTGTATCATCATTACCTGCGCGAAACAATTTGGTGGTCTGGCCAAAGGAATTAAGAATAATGGAACATGCATTACAATCCTCGAAGATAAAATTACTTCGTTAGTAATTACGTTACCTGGTGGTGTTAACGACCAATTGACACGCAAACGTAATTAACAGGATAACAAGGCGGGAACATGTTCTACTCTGGTTTATTTTCAGATTACTGTTGATATGTGTAGTGAAGTGGGAGGATCTTACAGTAAGGTGAAGATTGTTAGTCCTCCTTATTACGCACACACACACACACACACACACACTTGATGTTACGTAACTATTTTGTTAATTATTTCTCAATAGTTTATACATATTTAACAACATAAGGGGAACTATCGTACAAAGATATATTACTGGTGTTTAATTCAGAAGTTTCCAAGAGTTATGTCAGATCATGAGAGAGAGAGAGAGAGAGAGAGACGTGTATCTAACTCCGTTTTACCACAGAGAGAGAGTCTGTCTGTGTCACGTGATGGTAAACATGTTATATAAGGTTAGGAAAGCTGAAATACTTATTAAAGTGATATGTGATAAATAACATTGATTAATCAGCTATGTTATTCAGAAACACATAAATAATGTGTAGCGATAAACATATACAAAAACTATATATTTTTTTGTATTGGTGATATGTCGTTATATAGACAATGTGATCGTTTAATATGTCGTAATATAACCACAGTGTAATAGTTTAAAATTTATGAAAACTTAATACCTTAATTCAGCCAAATGCCATAAGAGAGACGATACCTGTCAGACAATAAGCCTGATTGAATAATTTCCTCAGTAACATACAAGTGAACCAAACTTGGGTACTACACAACTACAGTATCACTCAATGACTTATTTTACACTATATCTACTACCACTTAACATTTCTATATCAGTTCAACAACCATCACTCAACCTTGTTCCATTTTATTTAAAGTTCGTTAATCAATAAGAGGAATTATTATCACAACACAAGCATTCATTAATCAGTCTCCATTGTGAATCATTTTGCTGGGGTGTGTGGGAGGATTACGCTGGATAATAACTTTAGTGTTTTGTATATCCAGAAGAATCTTAACTCCAGCTTACTCCAACTAATAACTAACCTAATCTAACACAACCTAACCTAATCTAATCTAACCTAACCTGAAAAATCTCCACGACAACTTACTCCAACTAATAACTAACCAAACATAAGCTAACATAATTACAGACACACACACAGACACACACACAGACACACACACACACAGACACACACACAGACACACACACACACACACACACACACACACACACACACACACACACATAAACCATAAATATGTTGTATGGAACATAAATATAACTTCCAAAATCACTCTCATATACTTCCTAACCGCGGCCTGACGAAATAGTACACCTGTAACGTTCTGTCAGGGCTCAGGTCGAGGCTCCTCCTTACTGATCATCTATACGTGTGTGTGTGAGTGTGAGATGTTTCCTAGTATGTAATAAAAAAGGCGGGGATCCGCTTTTGAATTTTGCCACATACAGCGGCTAGTTTATTGTGCACCCATATTCATCCCGTGAACGGTAGCGTAGGCAGATTATAGTTAAACAGTAGAAGTCAGAATATTATGGCACTGAATGTTAAAAACAATGTATTTCCCAAAAATTATTTGTTTAGTTCTGTAGAGTACATCGCCCTCTCCCTCAACCTGCCTTTATTCAATAAATTATTTGTTCCCTCGTTCTAACAAGAGATACACGATAACATATCCTATTTGAAGATAAAAATACACTGTCCAGGAAGAGTCATAACAAACTTGGGGGTTATCTGAGAGAGAGAGAGAGAGAGAGAGAGAGAAACAATACCTTCTACAGTACAGTTATATAGTATGACCACCATGACCCACGGAGATCTGTACCTCTTGGCTCCTGACCTCTGTTGACCTTGTGTATACTCACCCAGTTGACCTTTCCTGCCCTATCTCGCCCATTCCTCCTACAGTCAAGGGCTGGGGGCCGAGGGGGGGGGGGACGGAGGGGAATGGTTCTGTAAGCATAGTTGAGGTTAGGTTAGGTTAGGTTCAAATGAGTGATAGATCAGGTCCCATGGTTAGTTTATCTCTCTCTCTCTCTCTCTCTCTCTCTAACACATATATATCCCTATTCTGTAAAATCGTGTGGTTATTTATATTTACTCACTGTTGATATTCCGGGAGAGAGAAAGAGAGAGAGAGAGAGATGTAGATTGAGAGAATGATATTATTGAGAGAGTAGACGAGGGAAATAGACTGGAGAGAGAGAGAGAGAGAGATGTGAATTAGTGTTTACTCCCACTCATAAGTATAGTATTAGTCAACTTATATTATACAGGGTCTCCAGTCCACATTAAAATGAAAACAACTTTGTAAAACCACATAAACTTTTGATTGAATGATAACAGATTAATATCCACACACACACATTATAGTCAGTCTCTTCGAGTTTCATTTGGTGCATGGGTATATTTCGTTTGGGTATAAGGTATAAGGCATCATTCGGGAGAGGTCAGGTCAGGTCAAAGTAAAGGTAAGGTCAGGGTAGGTGATCTCAGTGGCCAGGAAACGTGAATTTTTAAGTTGGGATGAATATTTTTTTTTGGGGGGGGAGGAGGGAGGGGGGAAGCGAGTATGATTTTATATGATGGTGATGAAGGAAGGAATAGAGGGAGAGATGGAGAGGAATTATGAAGGAGGGAAGGTTGAAGGAAAGATGAGAATAGGAAAAGGAAGGGAGGAAGGAGACAGGGAAAATTGAAAAACTGATAAAGATGATGGAAGGGTGAAAATAAAGAGGATGGCGAGGAAAGAAAGAAGGATAGAGGGAAGGAAAGAAATCACGAAAATTTTAAATGAAGAAATGAAGACGAAAATCAACAACAAAATTAAATAAAAGAAGAAATAATCATGAGAGAAGAAAGAAGAGAAATTGCTGGATTGACAAACACGACAGCCACACGGACACGACGACAAGAGATTATGTTAATTTGAGAAAAACTTGGTGGTTGTGATGTGTCTGTCTGTCTGTCTGTCGCTTCCTGTTGGTGTAGGATGATAATAAGCTGATTAGATCTCTCTCTCTCTCTCTCTCTCTCTCTCTCTCTCTCTCTCTCTCTCTCTCTCATATCTACTTCAGGAGACGTGTGTGTGTGTGTGTGTGTGTACGTTGGCAACACACTGTGTAATTGTCAGCTTGCTCGCCTCGCAAGCGAATGAACCAGGGTTCCATTTCCGGGCAGGGTGAGACCATGAGCAAGTTCCTTTGCGTCATTTACCTCTATCTACCCAACAGTAATTGGGGACCTGGATGTTAATTGATTCGCGCGTCGTGTTACGGGGTAATGGTTAGCCAGTGCAGTTGGCCACGGACGATTCCTTGACACTGGGTCACTCAGCTCATTAACTCAGGGTGTGGTTGTTGTGTTGGCGACAGCTTCAACACCTTAAACAAATTCACGTCTAGGTGGCCCTTGGGCCTGGCCATTCTCATTACAGGAGGGGCAACCATTATAATAATAAAAAAAAAAAAAACGATCATCAACTTCAGGTACACCAATCATCCTTGTAAAAAAATCCTGATTGAATAATTTCCTCAGTAACATACAAGTGAACCAAACTTGGGTACTACACAACTACAGTATCACTCAATGACTTATTTTACACTATATCTACTACCACTTAACATTTCTATATCAGTTCAACAACCATCACTCAACCTTGTTCCATTTTATTTAAAGTTCGTTAATCAATAAGAGGAATTATTATCACAACATAAGCATTCATTAATCAGTCTCCATTGTGAATCATTTTGCTGGGGTGTGTGGGAGGATTACGCTGGATAATAACTTTAGTGTTTTGTATATCCAGAAGAATCTTAACTCCAGCTTACTCCAACTAATAACTAACCTAATCTAACACAACCTAACCAAATCTAATCTAACCTAACCTGAAAAATCTCCACGACAACTTACTCCAACTAATATCTAACCAAACATAAGCTAACATAATTACAGACAGACAGACACACACACACACACACACACACACACACACACACACACATAAACCATAAATATGTTTTATGGAACATAAATATAACTTCCAAAATCACTCTCATATACTTCCTAACCGCGGCCTGACGAAATAGTACACCTGTAACGTTCTGTCAGGGCTCAGGTCGAGGCTCCTCCTTACTGATCATCTATACGTGTGTGTGTGTGTGTGAGATGTTTCCTAGTATGTAATAAAAAAGGCGGGGATCCGCTTTTGAATTTTGCCACATACAGCGGCTAGTTTATTGTGCACCCATATTCATCCCGTGAACGGTAGCGTAGGCAGATTATAGTTAAACAGTAGAAGTCAGAATATTATGGCACTGAATGTTAAAAACAATGTATTTCCAAAAAATTATTTTAGTTCTGTACAGTACATCGCCCTCTCCCTCAACCTGCCATTATTCAATAAATTATTTGTTCCCTCGTTCTAACAAGAGATACACGATAACATATCCTATTTGAAGATAAAAATACACTGTCCAGGAAGAGTTACAACAAACTTGGGGGTTATCTGAGAGAGAGAGAGAGAGAGAGAGAGAGAGAAACAATACCTTCTACAGTACAGTTATATAGTATGACCACCATGACCCACGGAGATCTGTACCTCTTGGCTCCTCACCTCTGTTGACCTTGTGTATACTCACCCAGTTGACCTTTCCTGCCCTATCTCGCCCATTCCTCCTACAGTCAAGGGCTGGGGGGCCCAGGCGAGGGGGGGGACGGAGGGGAATGGTTCTGTAAGCATAGTTGAGGTTAGGTTAGGTTAGGTTCAAATGAGTGATAGATCAGGTCCCATGGTTAGTTTATCTCTCTCTCTCTCTCTAACACATATATATCCCTATTCTGTAAAATCTTGTGGTTATTTATATTTACTCACTGTTGGTATTCTGGGAGAGAGAGAGAGAGAGAGAGAGAGAGAGAGAGAGAGAGATGTGAATTAGTGTTTACTCCCACTCATAAGTATAGTATTAGTCAACTTATATTATACAGGGTCTCCAGTCCACATTAAAATGAAAACAACTTTGTAAAACCTTATAAACTTTTGATTTAATGATAACAGATTAATATCCACACACACACATTATAGTCAGTCTCTTCGAGTTTCATTTGGTGTATGGGTATATATCGTTTGGGTATAAGGTATAAGGCATCATTCGGGAGAGGTCAGGTCAGGTCAAAGTAA